>NW_027440304.1:0-145909 GCF_031893055.1 Leptodactylus fuscus
TCTCATACTGATTCTGGCTCTGATCTCTCATACTGATTCTGGCTCTGACCTCTTAGTCTGATTCTGGCTCTGACCTCTCAGTCTGATTCTGGCTCTGACCTCTCATACTGCTTCTGGCTCTTATCTCTCACACTGATTATGGCTCTGACCTCTCATACTGCTTCTGGGTCTGACCTCTCAGTCTGATTCCGGCTCTGACCTCTCATATTGATTCTGGCTCTGACCTCTCATACTGATTCTGGCTCTGACCTCTCATACTGATTCTGGCTCTGACCTCTTATACTGATTCTGGCTCTGATCTCTCATACTGATTCTGGCTCTGACCTCTTAGTCTGATTCTGGCTCTGACCTCTCAGTCTGATTCTGGCTCTGATCTCTCATACTGATTCTGGCTCTGATCTCTCAGACTGATTCCGGCTCTGACCTCTCAGTATGATTCCGGCTCTGACCTCGCAGTCTGATTCTGGCTCTGATCTCTCATACTGATTCTGGCTCTGATCTCTCATACTGATTCTGGCTCTGTCCTCTTATACTGATTCTGGCTCTGACCTCTTAGTCTGATTCTGGCTCTGACCTCTCATACTGATTCTGGCTCTGACCTCTCATACTTATTCTGGCTCTGACCTCTCATACTGATTCTGGCTCTGACCTCTTATACTGACTCTGGCTATGACCTCTTAGTCTGATTCTGGCTCTGACCTCTCATACTGATTCTGGCTCTGATCTCTCATACTGATTCTGGCTCTGACCTCTTAGTCTGATTCTGGCTCTGACCTCTCAGTCTGATTCTGGCTCTGACCTCTCATACTGCTTCTGGCTCTTATCTCTCACACTGATTATGGCTCTGACCTCTCATACTGCTTCTGGGTCTGACCTCTCAGTCTGATTCCGGCTCTGACCTCTCATATTGATTCTGGCTCTGACCTCTCATACTGATTCTGGCTCTGACCTCTCATACTGATTCTGGCTCTGACCTCTTATACTGATTCTGGCTCTGATCTCTCATACTGATTCTGGCTCTGACCTCTTAGTCTGATTCTGGCTCTGACCTCTCAGTCTGATTCTGGCTCTGATCTCTCATACTGATTCTGGCTCTGATCTCTCAGACTGATTCCGGCTCTGACCTCTCAGTATGATTCCGGCTCTGACCTCGCAGTCTGATTCTGGCTCTGATCTCTCATACTGATTCTGGCTCTGATCTCTCATACTGATTCTGGCTCTGTCCTCTTATACTGATTCTGGCTCTGACCTCTTAGTCTGATTCTGGCTCTGACCTCTCATACTGATTCTGGCTCTGACCTCTCATACTTATTCTGGCTCTGACCTCTCATACTGATTCTGGCTCTGACCTCTTATACTGACTCTGGCTATGACCTCTTAGTCTGATTCTGGCTCTGACCTCTCATACTGATTCTGGCTCTGATCTCTCATACTGATTCTGGCTCTGACCTCTTAGTCTGATTCTGGCTCTGACCTCTCAGTCTGATTCTGGCTCTGACCTCTCATACTGCTTCTGGCTCTTATCTCTCACACTGATTATGGCTCTGACCTCTCATACTGCTTCTGGGTCTGACCTCTCAGTCTGATTCCGGCTCTGACCTCTCATATTGATTCTGGCTCTGACCTCTCATACTGATTCTGGCTCTGACCTCTCATACTGATTCTGGCTCTGACCTCTTATACTGATTCTGGCTCTGATCTCTCATACTGATTCTGGCTCTGACCTCTTAGTCTGATTCTGGCTCTGACCTCTCAGTCTTATTCTGGCTCTGATCTCTCATACTGATTCTGGCTCTGATCTCTCAGACTGATTCCGGCTCTGACCTCTCAGTATGATTCCGGCTCTGACCTCGCAGTCTGATTTCGGCTCTGACCTCTCAGTCTGACTCTGGCTCTGGTCTCTGATACTGATTCTGGCTCTGACCTCTCATACTAATTCTTGTTCTGATCTCTTAGACTGATTCTGACTCTGACCTCTTATACTGATTCTGGTTCTGATCTCTCATACTTATTCTGGCTCTGACCTCTTAGTCTGATTCTGGCTCTGACCTCTCATACTGATTCTGGCTCTGATCTCTCATACTGATTCTGGCTCTGATCTCTCAGACTGATTCCGGCTCTGACCTCTCAGTATGATTCCGGCTCTGACCTCGCAGTCTGATTCCGGCTCTGACCTTTCAGTCTGATTCTGGCTCTGATCTCTCATACTGATTCTGGCTCTGATCTCTCATACTGATTCTGGCTCTGACCTCTTATATTGATTCTGGCTCTGATCTCTCATACTTATTCTGGCTCTGACCTCTTAGTCTGATTCTGGCTCTGACCTCTCATACTGATTCTGGCTCTGATCTCTCATACTGATTCTGGCTCTGATCTCTCATACTGATTCTGGCTCTGACCTCTCAGTCTGATTCCGGCTCTTACCTCTCATATTGATTCTGGCTCTGACCTCTTATACTGATTCTGGCTCTGATCTCTCATACTGATTCTGGCTCTGACCTCTTAGTCTGATTCTGGCTCTGACCTCTCAGTCTGATTCTGGCTCTGATCTCTCATACTGATTCTGGCTCTGATCTCTCAGACTGATTCCGGCTCTGACCTCTCAGTATGATTCCGGCTCTGACCTCGCAGTCTGATTCTGGCTCTGATCTCTCATACTGATTCTGGCTCTGATCTCTCATACTGATTCTGGCTCTGTCCTCTTATACTGATTCTGGCTCTGACCTCTTAGTCTGATTCTGGCTCTGACCTCTCATACTGATTCTGGCTCTGACCTCTCATACTTATTCTGGCTCTGACCTCTCATACTGATTCTGGCTCTGACCTCTTATACTGACTCTGGCTATGACCTCTTAGTCTGATTCTGGCTCTGACCTCTCATACTGATTCTGGCTCTGATCTCTCATACTGATTCTGGCTCTGACCTCTTAGTCTGATTCTGGCTCTGACCTCTCAGTCTGATTCTGGCTCTGACCTCTCATACTGCTTCTGGCTCTTATCTCTCACACTGATTATGGCTCTGACCTCTCATACTGCTTCTGGGTCTGACCTCTCAGTCTGATTCCGGCTCTGACCTCTCATATTGATTCTGGCTCTGACCTCTCATACTGATTCTGGCTCTGACCTCTCATACTGATTCTGGCTCTGACCTCTTATACTGATTCTGGCTCTGATCTCTCATACTGATTCTGGCTCTGACCTCTTAGTCTGATTCTGGCTCTGACCTCTCAGTCTTATTCTGGCTCTGATCTCTCATACTGATTCTGGCTCTGATCTCTCAGACTGATTCCGGCTCTGACCTCTCAGTATGATTCCGGCTCTGACCTCGCAGTCTGATTTCGGCTCTGACCTCTCAGTCTGACTCTGGCTCTGGTCTCTGATACTGATTCTGGCTCTGACCTCTCATACTAATTCTTGTTCTGATCTCTTAGACTGATTCTGACTCTGACCTCTTATACTGATTCTGGTTCTGATCTCTCATACTTATTCTGGCTCTGACCTCTTAGTCTGATTCTGGCTCTGACCTCTCATACTGATTCTGGCTCTGATCTCTCATACTGATTCTGGCTCTGATCTCTCAGACTGATTCCGGCTCTGACCTCTCAGTATGATTCCGGCTCTGACCTCGCAGTCTGATTCCGGCTCTGACCTTTCAGTCTGATTCTGGCTCTGATCTCTCATACTGATTCTGGCTCTGATCTCTCATACTGATTCTGGCTCTGACCTCTTATATTGATTCTGGCTCTGATCTCTCATACTTATTCTGGCTCTGACCTCTTAGTCTGATTCTGGCTCTGACCTCTCATACTGATTCTGGCTCTGATCTCTCATACTGATTCTGGCTCTGATCTCTCATACTGATTCTGGCTCTGACCTCTCAGTCTGATTCCGGCTCTTACCTCTCATATTGATTCTGGCTCTGACCTCTTATACTGATTCTGGCTCTGATCTCTCATACTGATTCTGGCTCTGACCTCTTAGTCTGATTCTGGCTCTGACCTCTCATACTGATTCTGGCTCTGACCTCTCATACTGATTCTGGCTCTGACCTCTCATACTGATTCTGGCTCTGATCTCTCATACTGATTCTGGCTCTGACCTCTTAGTCTGATTCTGGCTCTGACCTCTCAGTCTGATTCTGGCTCTGACCTCTCATACTGATTCTGGATCTGATCTCTCACACTGATTATGGCTCTGACCTCTTATACTGAGTCTGGCTCTGATCTCTCATACTGATTCAGGCTCTGACCTCTTAGTCTGATTCTGGCTCTGACCTCTCAGTCTGATTCTGGCTCTGACCTCTCATACTGCTTCTGGGTCTGACCTCTCAGTCTGATTATGGCTCTGACTTCTTAGACTGATTTTGGCTCTGACCTCTCAGAATGATTCCGTCTCTGACCTCTAAGTATGATTCCGGTTTTGACCTCGCAGTCTGATTCCGGCTCTAATCTTTTAGTCTGATTCTGGCTCTGATCTCTCACACTGATTCTGGCTCTGTCCTCTTATACTGATTCTGGCTCTGACCTCTCAGTCTGATTCTGGTTCTGACCTCTCATACTGATTCTGGCTCTGATCTCTCAGTATGATTCCAGCTCTGACCTTTCAGTCTGAGTCTGGCTCTGACCTCTTATACTGATTCTGGCTCTAACCTCTCAGACTGATTCTGGCTCTGACTTCTCATCCTGATTTTGGCTCTGAACTCTCAGACTGATTCCAGCTCTGACCTTTCAGTATGATTCCGGCTCTGACCTCGCAGTCTGATTGCGGCTCTGACCTTTCAATCTGATTCTGGCTCTGACCTCTCATACTGATTCTGGCTCAGATCTCTCAGTGTGAATCCAGCTCTGACCTCTCAGTCTGTCTCTGGCTCTGATCTCTGATACTGTTTCTGGCTCTGACCTCTTAGTCTGATTCTGGCTCTGACCTCTTAGTCTGATTCTGGCTCTGACCTCTCATACTGATTCTGGCTCTGACCTCTCATACTGATTCTGGCTCTGACCTCTCATACTGATTCTGGCTTTGACCTCTTATACTGATTCTGGCTCTGATCTCTCATACTGATTCTGGCTCTGACCTCTTAGTCTGATTCTGGCTCTGACCTCTCAGTCTAATTCTGGCTCTGACCTCTCATACTGATTCTGGCTCTGATCTCTCATACTGATTCTGGCTCTGACCTCTTAGTCTGATTCTGGCTCTGACCTCTCAGTCTGATTCTGGCTCTGACCTCTCATACTGCTTCTGGCTCTGATCTCTCACACTGATTATGGCTCTGACCTCTCATACTGCTTCTGGGTCTGACCTCTCAGACTGATTCTGGCTCTGACTTCTTAGACTGATTTTGGCTCTGATCTCTCAGACTGATTCCGGCTCTGACCTCTCAGTATAATTCCGGCTCTGACCTCGCAGTCTGATAACGGCTCTGACCTTTCAGTCTAATTCTGGCTCTGATCTCTCATACTGATTCTGGCTCTGACCTCTCATATTGATTCTGGCTCTGACCTCTCAGTTTGATTCCAGCTCTGACCTCTCATATTGATTCTGGTTCTGACCTCTTATACTGATTCTGGATCTGATCTCTCATACTGATTCTGGCTCTGACCTCTCATTCTGATTCTGGCTCTTACCTCTCAGTCTGATTCAGGCTCTGACCTCAAATACTGATTCTGGCTCTGACCACTCAGACTGATTCCGGTTCTGACCTCTCAGTCTTATTTTGGCTCTGACCTCTCAGTCTGATTCTGGTTCTGACCTCTCATACTGATTCTGGCTCTGACCTCTCATACAGATTCTGGCTCTGATCTCTTAGTCTAATTCTGGCTCAGACCTCTCAGTCTGATTCGGCCTTTGACCTCTCATACTGATTCTGGCTCTGATCTCTCACACTGATTATGGCTCTGACCTCTCATACTGCTTCTGGGTCTGACCTCTCAGACTGATAATGGCTCTGACTTCTTAGACTGATTTTGGCTTTGACCTCTCAGACTGATTCCGGCTCTGACTTCTTAGACTGATTTTGGCCCTGACCTCTCAGACTGATTCCGGCTCTGACTTCTTAGACTGATTTTGGCTCTGATCTCTCATACTGATTCTGGCTCTGACCTCTTATACTGATTCTGGCTCTGACCTTTCATACTGATTCTGGCTCTGACCTCTCATACTGATTCTGGCTCTGATCTCTCAGTCTGATTCCGGATCTGACCTCTCAGTCTGATTCTGGCTCTGATCTCTCAGTTTGAATCCGGCTCTGACCTCTCATACTGCTTCTGGCTCTCACCTCTTAGACTGATTCTGGCTTTGACCTCTCAGTCTGATTCCAGCTCTGACCTCTCAGTCTGATTCTGGCTCTGACCTGTCATTCTGATTCTGGCTCTGACCTCTTATACTGATTCTGGCTCTGATCTCTCATACTGATTCAGGCTCTGACCTCTTAGTCTGATTCTGGCTCTGACCTCTCAGTCTGATTCTGGCTCTGACCTCTCATACTGATTCTGGCTCTGATCTCTTACACTGATTATGGCTCTGACCTCTCATACTGCTTCTGGGTCTGACCTCTCAGACTGATTCTGGCTCTGACTTCTTAAACTGATTCCGGCTCTGACCTCTAAGTATGATTCCGGCTCTGACCTCGCAGTCTGATTCCGGCTCTGACCTTTCAGTCTGATTCTGGCTCTGATCTCTCATACTGATTCTGGCTCTGACCTCTCATATTAATTCTGGCTCTGACCTCTCAGTCTAATTCCGGCTCTGACCTCTCATATTGATTCTGGCTCTGACCTCTTAGTCTGATTCTGGCTCTGACCTCTCATTCTGATTCTGGCTCTTACCTCTCAGTCTGATTCAGGCTCTGACCTCAAATACTGATTCTGGCTCTGACCACTCAGACTGATTCCGGTTCTGACCTCTCAGTCTTATTTTGGCTCTGACCTCTCAGTCTGATTCTGGTTCTGACTTCTCATACTGATTCTGGCTCTGACCTCGCATACAGATTCTGGCTCTGATCTCTTAGTCTAATTCTGGCTCTGATCTCTCACACTGATTATGGCTCTGACCTCTCATACTGCTTCTGGGTCTGACCTCTCAGACTGATTATGGCTCTGACTTCTTAGACTGATTTTGGCTCTGACCTCTCAGACTGATTCCGTCTCTGACCTCTCAGTATGATTCCGGCTCTGACCTCGCAGTCTGATTCCGGCTCTGACCTTTCAGTCTGATTCTGGCTCTGATCTCTCATACTGATTCTGGCTCTGATCTCTCATACTGATTCTGGCTCTGACCTCTTATACTGATTCTGGCTCTGATCTCTCATACTGATTCTGGCTCTGACCTCTTAGTCTGATTCTGGCTCTGACCTCTCATGCTGATTCTGGCTCTGATCTCTCATACTGATTCTGGCTCTGATCTCTCATACTGATTCTGGCTCTGACCTCTTATACTGATTCTGGCTCTGATCTCTCATACTTATTCTGGCTCTGACCTCTTAGTCTGATTCTGGCTCTGACCTCTCATACTGATTCTGGCTCTGACCTCTCATATTGATTCTGGCTCTGACCTCTCAGTCTGATTCCGGCTCTGACCTCTCATATTGATTCTGGCTCTGACCTCTTATACTAATTCTGGCTCTGACCTCTCATACTGATTCTGGCTCTGACCTCTCATACTGATTCTGGCTCTGACCTCTTATACTGATTCTGGCTCTGATCTCTCATACTGATTCTGGCTCTGACCTCTCATACTGATTCTGGCTTTGACCTCTTATACTGATTCTGGCTCTGATCTCTCATACTGATTCTGGCTCTGACCTCACAGTCTGATTCTGGCTCTGACCTCTCAGTCTGATTCTGGCTCTGACCTCTTATACTGATTCTGGCTCTGATCTCTCATACTGATTCTGGCTCTGACCTCTTAGTCTGACTCTGGCTCTGACCTCTCAGTCTGATTCTGGCTCTGACCTCTCATACTGCTTCTGGCTCTGATCTCTCACACTGATTATGGCTCTGACCTCTCATACTGCTTCTGGGTCTGACCTCTCAGACTGATTCTGGCTCTGACTTCTTAGACTGATTTTGGCTCTGATCTCTCAGACTGATTCCGGCTCTGACCTCTCAGTATGATTCCGGCTCTGACCTCGCAGTCTGATTCCGGCTCTGACCTTTCAGTCTAATTCTGGCTCTGATCTCTCATACTGATTCTGGCTCTGATCTCTCATACTGATTCTGGCTCTGACCTCTTATACTGATTCTGGCTCTGATCTCTCATACTGATTCAGGCTCTGACCTCTTAGTCTGATTCTGGCTCTGACCTCTCAGTCTGATTCTGGCTCTGACCTCTCATACTGATTCTGGCTCTGATCTCTTACACTGATTATGGCTCTGACCTCTCATACTGCTTCTGGGTCTGACCTCTCAGACTGATTCTGGCTCTGACTTCTTAAACTGATTCCAGCTCTGACCTCTAAGTATGATTCCGGCTCTGACCTCGCAGTCTGATTCCGGCTCTGACCTTTCAGTCTGATTCTGGCTCTGATCTCTCATACTGTTTCTGGCTCTGACCTCTCATATTAATTCTGGCTCCGACCTCTCAGTCTAATTCCGGCTCTGACCTCTCATATTGATTCTGGCTCTGACCTCTTAGTCTGATTCCGGCTCTGACCTCTCATTCTGATTCTGGCTCTTACCTCTCAGTCTGATTCAGGCTCTGACCTCAAATACTGATTCTGGCTCTGACCACTCAGACTGATTCCGGTTCTGACCTCTCAGTCTTATTTTGGCTCTGACCTCTCAGTCTGATTCTGGTTCTGACTTCTCATACTGATTCTGGCTCTGACCTCTCATACAGATTCTGGCTCTGATCTCTTAGTCTAATTCTGGCTCTGATCTCTCACACTGATTATGGCTCTGACCTCTCATACTGCTTCTGGGTCTGACCTCTCAGACTGATTATGGCTCTGACTTCTTAGACTGATTCCGTCTCTGACCTCTCAGTATGATTCCGGCTCTGACCTCACAGTCTGATTCCGGCTCTGACCTTTCAGTCTAATTCTGGCTCTGATCTCTCATACTGATTCTGGCTCTGATCTCTCATACTGATTCTGGCTCTGACCTCTTATACTGATTCTGGCTCTGACCTCTCATACTGATTCTGGCTCTGATCTCTCATACTGATTCTGGCTCTGATCTCTCATACTGATTCTGGCTCTGACCTCTTATACTGATTCTGGCTCTGATCTCTCATACTTATTCTGGCTCTGACCTCTTAGTCTGATTCTGGCTCTGACCTCTCATACTGATTCTGGCTCTGATCTCTCATACTGATTCTGGCTCTGACCTCTCATATTGATTCTGGCTCTGACCTCTCAGTCTGATTCCGGCTCTGACCTCTCATATTGATTCTGGCTCTGACCTCTTATACTAATTCTGGCTCTGACCTCTCATACTGATTCTGGCTCTGACCTCTCATACTGATTCTGGCTCTGACCTCTTATACTGATTCTGGCTCTGATCTCTCATACTGATTCTGGCTCTGACCTCTTAGTCTGATTCTGGCTCTGACCTCTCATACTGATTCTGGCTCTAACCTCTCATTCTGATTCTGGCTCTGACCTCTCATACTGATTCTGGCTCTGACCTCTTATACTGATTCTGGCTCTAATCTCTCATACTGATTCTGGCTCTGACCTCTTAGACTGATTCTGGCTCTGACCTCTCTGTCTGATTCTGGCTCTGACCTCTCATACTGATTCTGGCTCTGACCTCTTATACTGATTCTGGCTCTGACCTCTTAAACTGATTCTGGCTCTGATCTCTCATACTGATTCTGGCTCTGACCTCTTAGTCTGATTCTGGCTCTGACCTCTCATACTGATTCTGGCTCTGACCTCTCATACTGATTCTGGCTCTGACCTCTTATACTGATTCTGGCTCTGATCTCTCATACTGATTCTGGCTCTGACCTCTTAGTCTGATTCTGGCTCTGACCTCTTAGTCTGATTCTGGCTCTGATCTCTCAGACTGATTCCGGCTCTGATCTCTCATACTGATTCTGGCTCTGACCTCTCAGTATGATTCCGGCTCTGACCTCGCAGTCTGATTCTGGCTCTGATCTCTCATACTGATTCTGGCTCTGATCTCTCATACTGATTCTGGTTCTGTCCTCTTATACTGATTCTGGCTCTGACTTCTCATACTTATTCTGGCTCTGACCTCTCATACTGATTCTGGCTCTGACCTCTTATACTGACTCTGGCTCTGACCTCTTAGTCTGATTCTGGCTCTGACCTCTCATACTGATTCTGGCTCTGATCTCTCATACTGATTCTGGCTCTGATCTCTCATACTGATTCTGGCTCTGACCTCTTAGTCTGATTCTGGCTCTGACCTCTCATACTGATTCTGGCTCTAACCTCTCATTCTGATTCTGGCTCTGACCTCTCATACTGATTCTGGCTCTGACCTCTTATACTGATTCTGGCTCTAATCTCTCATACTGATTCTGGCTCTGACCTCTTAGACTGATTCTGGCTCTGACCTCTCTGTCTGATTCTGGCTCTGACCTCTCATACTGATTCTGGCTCTGACCTCTTATACTGATTCTGGCTCTGACCTCTTAAACTGATTCTGGCTCTGATCTCTCATACTGATTCTGGCTCTGACCTCTTAGTCTGATTCTGGCTCTGACCTCTCATACTGATTCTGGCTCTGACCTCTCATACTGATTCTGGCTCTGACCTCTTATACTGATTCTGGCTCTGATCTCTCATACTGATTCTGGCTCTGACCTCTTAGTCTGATTCTGGCTCTGACCTCTCAGTCTGATTCTGGCTCTGATCTCTCATACTGATTCTGGCTCTGATCTCTCAGACTGATTCCGGCTCTGACCTCTCAGTATGATTCCGGCTCTGACCTCGCAGTCTGATTCTGGCTCTGATCTCTCATACTGATTCTGGCTCTGATCTCTCATACTGATTCTGGCTCTGACCTCTCATACTTATTCTGGCTCTGACCTCTCATACTGATTCTGGCTCTGACCTCTTATACTGACTCTGGCTCTGACCTCTTAGTCTGATTCTGGCTCTGACCTCTCATACTGATTCTGGCTCTGATCTCTCATACTGATTCTGGCTCTGACCTCTTAGTCTGATTCTGGCTCTGACCTCTCAGTCTGATTCTGGCTCTGACCTCTCATACTGCTTCTGGCTCTTATCTCTCACACTGATTATGGCTCTGACCTCTCATACTGCTTCTGGGTCTGACCTCTCAGTCTGATTCCGGCTCTGACCTCTCATATTGATTCTGGCTCTGACCTCTCATACTGATTCTGGCTCTGACCTCTCATACTGATTCTGGCTCTGACCTCTTATACTGATTCTGGCTCTGACCTCTCAGTCTGATTCTGGCTCTGATCTCTCATACTGATTCTGACTCTGATCTCTCAGACTGATTCCGGCTCTGACCTCTCAGTATGATTCCGGCTCTGATCTCTCATACTGATTCTGGCTCTGACCTCTTAGTCTGATTCTGGCTCTGACCTCTCAGTCTGATTCTGGCTCTGATCTCTCATACTGATTCTGGCTCTGATCTCTCAGACTGATTCCGGCTCTGACCTCTCAGTATGATTCCGGCTCTGACCTCGCAGTCTGATTCTGGCCTTGATCTCTCATACTGATTCTGGCTCTGATCTCTCATACTGATTCTGGCTCTGTCCTCTTATACTGATTCTTGCTCTGACCTCTTAGTCTGATTCTGGCTCTGACCTCTCATACTGATTCTGGCTCTGACCTGTCATACTTATTCTGGCTCTGACCTCTCATACTGATTCTGGCTCTGACCTCTTATACTGACTCTGGCTCTGACCTCTTAGTCTGATTCTGGCTCTGACCTCTCATACTGATTCTGGCTCTGATCTCTCATACTGATTCTGGCTCTGACCTCTCAGTCTGATTCTGGCTCTGACCTCTCATACTGATTCTGGCTCTTATCTCTCACACTGATTATGGCTCTGACCTCTCATACTGCTTCTGGGTCTGACCTCTCAGTCTGATTCCGGCTCTGACCTCTCATATTGATTCTGGCTCTGACCTCTCATACTGATTCTGGCTCTGACCTCTCATACTGATTCTGGCTCTGACCTCTTATACTGATTCTGGCTCTGATCTCTCATACTGATTCTGGCTCTGACCTCTTAGTCTGATTCTGGCTCTGACCTCTCAGTCTTATTCTGGCTCTGATCTCTCATACTGATTCTGGCTCTGATCTCTCAGACTGATTCCGGCTCTGACCTCTCAGTATGATTCCGGCTCTGACCTCGCAGTCTGATTTCGGCTCTGACCTCTCAGTCTGACTCTGGCTCTGGTCTCTGATACTGATTCTGGCTCTGACCTCTCATACTAATTCTTGTTCTGATCTCTTAGACTGATTCTGACTCTGACCTCTTATACTGATTCTGGTTCTGATCTCTCATACTTATTCTGGCTCTGACCTCTTAGTCTGATTCTGGCTCTGACCTCTCATACTGATTCTGGCTCTGATCTCTCATACTGATTCTGGCTCTGATCTCTCAGACTGATTCCGGCTCTGACCTCTCAGTATGATTCCGGCTCTGACCTCGCAGTCTAATTCTGGCTCTGACCTTTCAGTCTGATTCTGGCTCTGATCTCTCATACTGATTCTGGCTCTGATCTCTCATACTGATTCTGGCTCTGACCTCTTAGACTTATTCTGGCTCTGATCTCTCATACTTATTCTGGCTCTGATCTCTCATACTTATTTTGGCTCTGACCTCTTAGTCTGATTCTGGCTCTGACCTCTCATACTGATTCTGGTTCTGATCTCTCATACTGATTCTGGCTCTGACCTCTCATATTGATTCTGGCTCTGACCTCTCAGTCTGATTCCGGCTCTGACCTCTCATATTGATTCTGGCTCTGACCTCTTATACTGATTCTGGCTCTGACCTCTCATACTGATTCTGGCTCTGACCTCTCATACTGATTCTGGCTCTGACCTCTTATACTGATTCTGGCTCTGATCTATCATACTGATTCTGGCTCTGACCTCTTAGTCTGATTCTGGCTTTGACCTCTCATACTGATTCTGGCTCTGACCTCTCATACTGATTCTGGCTCTGACCTCTCATACTGATTCTGGCTTTGACCTCTTATACTGATTCTGGCTCTGATCTCTCATACTGATTCTGGCTCTGACCTCTTAGTCTGACTCTGGCTCTGACCTCTCAGTCTGATTCTGGCTCTGACCTCTCATACTAATTCTGGCTCTGATCTCTCACACTGATTATGGCTCTGACCTCTCATACTGCTTCTGGGTCTGACCTCTCAGACTGATTCTGGCTCTGACTTCTTAGACTGATTTTGGCTCTGATCTCTCAGACTGATTCCGGCTCTGACCTCTCAGTATGATTCCGGCTCTGACCTCGCAGTCTGATTCCGGCTCTGACCTTTCAGTCTAATTCTGGCTCTGATCTCTCATACTGATTCTGGCTCTGATCTCTCATACTGATTCTGGCTCTGACCTCTTATACTGATTCTGGCTCTGATCTCTCATACTGATTCTGGCTCTGACCTCTTAGTCTGATTCTGGCTCTCACCTCTCATACTGATTCTGGCTCTGACCTCTCATACTGATTCTGGTTCTGACCTCTCATACTGATTCCAGCTCTGACCTGTCAGTCTTATTCCGGCTCTGACCTATCAGTCTGACTCTGGCTCTGATCTCTGATACTGATTCTGGCTCTGACCTCTCATACTAATTCTTGTTCTGATCTCTTAGACTGATTCTGACTCTGACCTCTCAGTCTGATTCTGGCTCTGACCTCTCATACTGATTCTGTTTCTGATCTCTCATACTTATTCTGGCTCTGACCTCTTAGTCTGATTCTTGCTCTGACCTCTCATACTGATTCTGGCTCTGATCTCTCAGACTGATTCCGTCTCTGACCTCTCAGTATGATTCCGGCTCTGACCTCGCAGTCTGATTCCGGCTCTGACCTTTCAGTCTGATTCTGGCTCTGATCTCTCATACTGATTCTGGCTCTGATCTCTCATACTGATTCTGGCTCTGACCTCTTAGACTTATTCTGGCTCTGATCTCTCATTCTTATTTTGGCTCTGACCTCTTAGTCTGATTCTGGCTCTGACCTCTCATACTGATTCTGGTTCTGATCTCTCATACTGATTCTGGCTCTGACCTCTCATATTGATTCTGGCTCTGACCTCTCAGTCTGATTCCGGCTCTAACCTCTCATATTGATTCTGGCTCTGACCTCTTATACTGATTCTGGCTCTGACCTCTCATACTGATTCTGGCTCTGACCTCTCATACTGATTCTGGCTCTGACCTCTTATACTGATTCTGGCTCTGATCTATCATACTGATTCTGGCTCTGACCTCTTAGTCTGATTCTGGCTCTGACCTCTCATACTGATTCTGGCTCTGACCTCTCATACTGATTCTGGCTCTGACCTCTCATACTGATTCTGGCTTTGACCTCTTATACTGATTCTGGCTCTGATCTCTCATACTGATTCTGGCTCTGACCTCATAGTCTGATTCTGGCTCTGACCTCTCCGTCTGATTCTGGCTCTGACCTCTCATACTGATTCTGGCTCTGATCTCTCATACTGATTCTGGCTCTGACCTCTTAGTCTGACTCTGGCTCTGACCTCTCAGTCTGATTCTGGCTCTGACCTCTCATACTGCTTCTGGCTCTGATCTCTCACACTGATTATGGCTCTGACCTCTCATACTGCTTCTGGGTCTGACCTCTCAGACTGATTCTGGCTCTGACTTCTTAGACTGATTTTGGCTCTGATCTCTCAGACTGATTCCGGCTCTGACCTCTCAGTATGATTCCGGCTCTGACCTCGCAGTCTGATTCCGGCTCTGACCTTTCAGTCTAATTCTGGCTCTGATCTCTCATACTGATTCTGGCTCTGATCTCTCATACTGATTCTGGCTCTGACCTCTTATACTGATTCTGGCTCTGTTCTCTCATACTGATTCAGGCTCTGACCTCTTAGTCTGATTCTGGCTCTGATCTCTTACACTGATTATGGCTCTGACCTCTCATACTGCTTGTGGGTCTGACCTCTCAGACTGATTCTGGCTCTGACTTCTTAAACTGATTCCAGCTCTGACCTCTAAGTATGATTCCGGCTCTGACCTCGCAGTCTGATTCCGGCTCTGACCTTTCAGTCTGATTCTGGCTCTGATCTCTCATACTGTTTCTGGCTCTGACCTCTCATATTAATTCTGTCTCCGACCTCTCAGTCTAATTCCGGCTCTGACCTCTCATATTGATTCTGGCTCTGACCTCTTAGTCTGATTCCGGCTCTGACCTCTCATTCTGATTCTGGCTCTTACCTCTCAGTCTGATTCAGGCTCTGACCTCAAATACTGATTCTGGCTCTGACCACTCAGACTGATTCCGGTTCTGACCTCTCAGTCTTATTTTGGCTCTGACCTCTCAGTCTGATTCTGGTTCTGACTTCTCATACTGATTCTGGCTCTGACCTCTCATACAGATTCTGGCTCTGATCTCTTAGTCTAATTCTGGCTCTGATCTCTCACACTGATTATGGCTTTGACCTCTCATACTGCTTCTGGGTCTGACCTCTCAGACTGATTATGGCTCTGACTTCTTAGACTGATTTTGGCTCTGACCTCTCAGACTGATTCCGTCTCTGACCTCTCAGTATGATTCCGGCTCTGACCTCGCAGTCTGATTCCGGCTCTGACCTTTCAGTCTGATTCTGGCTCTGATCTCTCATACTGATTCTGGCTCTGATCGCTCATACTGATTCTGGCTCTGACCTCTTATACTGATTCTGGCTCTGATCTCTCATACTGATTCTGGCTCTGACCTCTTAGTCTGATTCTGGCTCTGACCTCTCATGCTGATTCTGGCTCTGATCTCTCATACTGATTCTGGCTCTGATCTCTCATACTGATTCTGGCTCTGACCTCTTATACTGATTCTGGCTCTGATCTCTCATACTTATTCTGGCTCTGACCTCTTAGTCTGATTCTGGCTCTGACCTCTCATACTGATTCTGGCTCTGACCTCTCATACTGATTCTGGCTCTGACCTCTTATACTGATTCTGGCTCTGATCTCTCATACTGATTCTGGTTCTGACCTCTCATACTGATTCTGGCTCTAACCTCTCATTCTGATTCTGGCTCTGACCTCTCATACTGATTCTGGCTCTGACCTCTTATACTGATTCTGGCTCTAATCTCTCATACTGATTCTGGCTCTGACCTCTTAGGCCGGGTTCACACGGAGTTACGTGCCGCGAGATTTGGCACGTAGACGCCGCGTGACCCTTTGCGTGGCGTACACGCTCCCATTCATTTCAATGGGAGCGGGGAGCGTATGCGCCGCGCTAGTTTGCGGCCGTGCATTTATTCACGGCCGCAAACTAGCACGGCGCATACGCTCCCCGCTCCCATTGAAATGAATGGGAGCGTGTACGGCACGCAAAGGGTCACGCGGCGTCTACGTGCCAAATCTCGCGGCACGTAACTCCGTGTGAACCCGGCCTTAGACTGATTCTGGCTCTGACCTCTCAGTCTGATTCTGGCTCTGACCTCTCATACTGATTCTGGCTCTGACCTCTTATACTGATTCTGGCTCTGACCTCTTAAACTGATTCTGGCTCTGATCTCTCATACTGATTCTGGCTCTGACCTCTTAGTCTGATTCTGGCTCTGACCTCTCATACTGATTCTGGCTCTGACCTCTCATACTGATTCTGGCTCTGACCTCTTATACTGATTCTGGCTCTGATCTCTCATACTGATTCTGGCTCTGACCTCTTAGTCTGATTCTGGCTCTGACCTCTCAGTCTGATTCTGGCTCTGATCTCTCATACTGATTCTGGCTCTGATCTCTCAGACTGATTCCGGCTCTGACCTCTCAGTATGATTCCGGCTCTGACCTCGCAGTCTGATTCTGGCTCTGATCTCTCATACTGATTCTGGCTCTGATCTCTCATACTGATTCTGGCTCTGTCCTCTTATACTGATTCTGGCTCTGACCTCTTAGTCTGATTCTGGCTCTGACCTCTCATACTGATTCCGGCTCTGACCTCTCATACTTATTCTGGCTCTGACCTCTCATACTGATTCTGGCTCTGACCTCTTATACTGACTCTGGCTCTGACCTCTTAGTCTGATTCTGGCTCTGACCTCTCATACTGATTCTGGCTCTGATCTCTCATACTGATTCTGGCTCTGACCTCTTAGTCTGATTCTGGCTCTGACCTCTCAGTCTGATTCTGGCTCTGACCTCTCATACTGCTTCTGGCTCTTATCTCTCACACTGATTATGGCTCTGACCTCTTATACTGCTTCTGGGTCTGACCTCTCAGTCTGATTCCGGCTCTGACCTCTCATATTGATTCTGGCTCTGACCTCTCATACTGATTCTGGCTCTGACCTCTCATACTGATTCTGGCTCTGACCTCTTATACTGATTCTGGCTCTGATCTCTCATACTGATTCTGGCTCTGACCTCTTAGTCTGATTCTGGCTCTGACCTCTCAGTCTTATTCTGGCTCTGATCTCTCATACTGATTCTGGCTCTGATCTCTCAGACTGATTCCGGCTCTGACCTCTCAGTATGATTCCGGCTCTGACCTCGCAGTCTGATTTCGGCTCTGACCTCTCAGTCTGACTCTGGCTCTGGTCTCTGATACTGATTCTGGCTCTGACCTCTCATACTAATTCTTGTTCTGATCTCTTAGACTGATTCTGACTCTGACCTCTTATACTGATTCTGGTTCTGATCTCTCATACTTATTCTGGCTCTGACCTCTTAGTCTGATTCTGGCTCTGACCTCTCATACTGATTCTGGCTCTGATCTCTCATACTGATTCTGGCTCTGATCTCTCAGACTGATTCCGGCTCTGACCTCTCAGTATGATTCCGGCTCTGACCTCGCAGTCTGATTCCGGCTCTGACCTTTCAGTCTGATTCTGGCTCTGATCTCTCATACTGATTCTGGCTCTGATCTCTCATACTGATTCTGGCTCTGACCTCTTATATTGATTCTGGCTCTGATCTCTCATACTTATTCTGGCTCTGACCTCTTAGTCTGATTCTGGCTCTGACCTCTCATACTGATTCTGGCTCTGATCTCTCATACTGATTCTGGCTCTGACCTCTCAGTCTGATTCCGGCTCTTACCTCTCAGTCTGATTCTGGCTCTGACCTCTCATACTGATTCTGGATCTGATCTCTCACACTGATTATGGCTCTGACCTCTTATACTGATTCTGGCTCTGATCTCTCATACTGATTCAGGCTCTGACCTCTTAGTCTGATTCTGGCTCTGACCTCTTATACTGATTCTGGCTCTGATCTCTCATACTGATTCTGGCTCTGACCTGTTAGTCTGATTCTGGCTCTGACCTCTCAGTCTGATTCTGGCTCTGACCTCTCATACTGATTCTGGATCTGATCCCTCACACTGATTATGGCTCTGACCTCTTATACTGATTCTGGCTCTGATCTCTCATACTGATTCAGGCTCTGACCTCTTAGTCTGATTCTGGCTCTGACCTCTCAGTCTGATTCTGGCTCTGACCTCTCATACTGCTTCTGGGTCTGACCTCTCAGTCTGATTATGGCTCTGACTTCTTAGACTGATTTTGGCTCTGACCTCTCAGACTGATTCCGTCTCTGACCTCTAAGTATGATTCCGGTTTTGACCTCGCAGTCTGATTCCGGCTCTAATCTTTTAGTCTGATTCTGGCTCTGATCTCTCACACTGATTCTGGCTCTGTCCTCTTATACTGATTCTAGCTCTGACCTCTCAGTCTGATTCTGGTTCTGACCTCTCATACTGATTCTGGCTCTGATCTCTCAGTATGATTCCAGCTCTGACCTTTCAGTCTGAGTCTGGCTCTGACCTCTTATACTGATTCTGGCTCTAACCTCTCAGACTGATTCTGGCTCTGACTTCTCATCCTGATTTTGGCTCTGAACTCTCAGACTGATTCCAGCTCTGACCTTTCAGTATGATTCCGGCTCTGACCTCGCAGTCTGATTGCGGCTCTGACCTTTCAATCTGATTCTGGCTCTGACCTCTCATACTGATTCTGGATCAGATCTCTCAGTGTGAATCCAGCTCTGACCTCTCAGTCTGACTCTGGCTCTGATCTCTGATACTGTTTCTGGCTCTGACCTCTTAGTCTGATTCTGGCTCTGACCTCTTAGTCTGATTCTGGCTCTGACCTCTCATACTGATTCTGGCTCTGACCTCTCATACTGATTCTGGCTCTGACCTCTCATACTGATTCTGGCTTTGACCTCTTATACTGATTCTGGCTCTGATCTCTCATACTGATTCTGGCTCTGACCTCTTAGTCTGATTCTGGCTCTGACCTCTCAGTCTAATTCTGGCTCTGACCTCTCATACTGATTCTGGCTCTGATCTCTCATACTGATTCTGGCTCTGACCTCTTAGTCTGATTCTGGCTCTGACCTCTCAGTCTGATTCTGGCTCTGACCTCTCATACTGCTTCTGGCTCTGATCTCTTACACTGATTATGGCTCTGACCTCTCATACTGCTTCTGGGTCTGACCTCTCAGACTGATTCTGGCTCTGACTTCTTAGACTGATTTTGGCTCTGATCTCTCAGACTGATTCCGGCTCTGACCTCTCAGTATAATTCCGGCTCTGACCTCGCAGTCTGATAACGGCTCTGACCTTTCAGTCTAATTCTGGCTCTGATCTCTCATACTGATTCTGGCTCTGACCTCTCATATTGATTCTGGCTCTGACCTCTCAGTTTGATTCCAGCTCTGACCTCTCATATTGATTCTGGTTCTGACCTCTTATACTGATTCTGGATCTGATCTCTCATACTGATTCTGGCTCTGACCTCTCATTCTGATTCTGGCTCTTACCTCTCAGTCTGATTCAGGCTCTGACCTCAAATACTGATTCTGGCTCTGACCACTCAGACTGATTCCGGTTCTGACCTCTCAGTCTTATTTTGGCTCTGACCTCTCAGTCTGATTCTGGTTCTGACCTCTCATACTGATTCTGGCTCTGACCTCTCATACAGATTCTGGCTCTGATCTCTTAGTCTAATTCTGGCTCAGACCTCTCAGTCTGATTCTGGCTCTGACCTCTCACTCTGATTCGGCCTTTGACCTCTCATACTGATTCTGGCTCTGATCTCTCACACTGATTATGGCTCTGACCTCTCGTACTGCTTCTGGGTCTGACCTCTCAGACTGATAATGGCTCTGACTTCTTAGACTGATTTTGGCTTTGACCTCTCAGACTGATTCCGGCTCTGACTTCTTAGACTGATTTTGGCCCTGACCTGTCAGACTGATTCCGGCTCTGACTTCTTAGACTGATTTTGGCTCTGATCTCTCATACTGATTCTGGCTCTGACCTCTTATACTGATTCTGGCTCTGACCTCTTAGTCTGATTCTGGCTCTGACCTCTCAGTCTGATTCTGGCTCTGACCTCTCATACTGATTCTGGCTCTGATCTCTTACACTGATTATGGCTCTGACCTCTCATACTGCTTCTGGGTCTGACCTCTCAGACTGATTCTGGCTCTGACTTCTTAAACTGATTCCGGCTCTGACCTCTAAGTATGATTCCGGCTCTGACCTCGCAGTCTGATTCCGGCTCTGACCTTTCAGTCTGATTCTGGCTCTGATCTCTCATACTGATTCTGGCTCTGACCTCTCATATTAATTCTGGCTCTGACCTCTCAGTCTAATTCCGGCTCTGACCTCTCATATTGATTCTGGCTCTGACCTCTTAGTCTGATTCTGGCTCTGACCTCTCATTCTGATTCTGGCTCTTACCTCTCAGTCTGATTCAGGCTCTGACCTCAAATACTGATTCTGGCTCTGACCACTCAGACTGATTCCGGTTCTGACCTCTCAGTCTTATTTTGGCTCTGACCTCTCAGTCTGATTCTGGTTCTGACTTCTCATACTGATTCTGGCTCTGACCTCTCATACAGATTCTGGCTCTGATCTCTTAGTCTAATTCTGGCTCTGATCTCTCACACTGATTATGGCTCTGACCTCTCATACTGCTTCTGGGTCTGACCTCTCAGACTGATTATGGCTCTGACTTCTTAGACTGATTTTGGCTCTGACCTCTCAGACTGATTCCGTCTCTGACCTCTCAGTATGATTCCGGCTCTGACCTCGCAGTCTGATTCCGGCTCTGACCTTTCAGTCTGATTCTGGCTCTGATCTCTCATACTGATTCTGGCTCTGACCTCTTATACTGATTCTGGCTCTGATCTCTCATACTGATTCTGGCTCTGACCTTTTATACTGATTCTGGCTCTGATCTCTCATACTGATTCTGGCTCTGACCTATTAGTCTGATTCTGGCTCTGACCTCTCATGCTGATTCTGGCTCTGATCTCTCATACTGATTCTGGCTCTGATCTCTCATACTGATTCTGGCTCTGACCTCTTATACTGATTCTGGCTCTGATCTCTCATACTTATTCTGGCTCTGACCTCTTAGTCTGATTCTGGCTCTGACCTCTCATACTGATTCTGGCTCTGACCTCTCATATTGATTCTGGCTCTGACCTCTCAGTCTGATTCCGGCTCTGACCTCTCATATTGATTCTGGCTCTGACCTCTTATACTAATTCTGGCTCTGACCTCTCATACTGATTCTGGCTCTGACCTCTCATACTGATTCTGGCTCTGACCTCTTATACTGATTCTGGCTCTGATCTCTCATACTGATTCTGGCTCTGACCTCTTAGTCTGATTCTGGCTCTGACCTCTCATACTGATTCTGGCTCTGACCTCTCATTCTGATTCTGGCTCTGACCTCTCATACTGATTCTGGCTCTGACCTCTTATACTGATTCTGGCTCTAATCTCTCATACTGATTCTGGCTCTGACCTCTTAGACTGATTCTGGCTCTGACCTCTCAGTCTGATTCTGGCTCTGACCTCTCATACTGATTCTGGCTCTGACCTCTTATACTGATTCTGGCTCTGACCTTTTAAACTGATTCTGGCTCTGATCTCTCATACTGATTCTGGCTCTGACCTCTTAGTCTGATTCTGGCTCTGACCTCTCATACTGATTCTGGCTCTGACCTCTCATACTGATTCTGGCTCTGACCTCTTATACTGATTCTGGCTCTGATCTCTCATACTGATTCTGGCTCTGACCTCTTAGTCTGATTCTGGCTCTGACCTCTCAGTCTGATTCTGGCTCTGATCTCTCATACTGATTCTGGCTCTGACCTCTCATATTAATTCTGGCTCTGACCTCTCAGTCTAATTCCGGCTCTGACCTCTCATATTGATTCTGGCTCTGACCTCTTAGTCTGATTCTGGCTCTGACCTCTCATTCTGATTCTGGCTCTTACCTCTCAGTCTGATTCAGGCTCTGACCTCAAATACTGATTCTGGCTCTGACCACTCAGACTGATTCCGGTTCTGACCTCTCAGTCTTATTTTGGCTCTGACCTCTCAGTCTGATTCTGGTTCTGACTTCTCATACTGATTCTGGCTCTGACCTCTCATACTGATTCTGGCTCTGACCTCTTATACTGATTCTGGCTCTGACCTCTTAGTCTGATTCTGGCTCTGACCTCTCATACTGATTCTGGCTCTAACCTCTCATTCTGATTCTGGCTCTGACCTCTCATACTGATTCTGGCTCTGACCTCTTATACTGATTCTGGCTCTAATCTCTCATACTGATTCTGGCTCTGACCTCTTAGGCCGGGTTCACACGGAGTTACGTGCCGCGAGATTTGGCACGTAGACGCCGCGTGACCCTTTGCGTGGCGTACACGCTCCCATTCATTTCAATGGGAGCGGGGAGCGTATGCGCCGCGCTAGTTTGCGGCCGTGCATTTATTCACGGCCGCAAACTAGCACGGCGCATACGCTCCCCGCTCCCATTGAAATGAATGGGAGCGTGTACGGCACGCAAAGGGTCACGCGGCGTCTACGTGCCAAATCTCGCGGCACGTAACTCTGTGTGAACCCGGCCTTAGACTGATTCTGGCTCTGACCTCTCAGTCTGATTCTGGCTCTGACCTCTCATACTGATTCTGGCTCTGACCTCTTATACTGATTCTGGCTCTGACCTCTTAAACTGATTCTGGCTCTGATCTCTCATACTGATTCTGGCTCTGACCTCTTAGTCTGATTCTGGCTCTGACCTCTCATACTGATTCTGGCTCTGACCTCTCATACTGATTCTGGCTCTGACCTCTTATACTGATTCTGGCTCTGATCTCTCATACTGATTCTGGCTCTGACCTCTTAGTCTGATTCTGGCTCTGACCTCTCAGTCTGATTCTGGCTCTGATCTCTCATACTGATTCTGGCTCTGATCTCTCAGACTGATTCCGGCTCTGACCTCTCAGTATGATTCCGGCTCTGACCTCGCAGTCTGATTCTGGCTCTGATCTCTCATACTGATTCTGGCTCTGATCTCTCATACTGATTCTGGCTCTGTCCTCTTATACTGATTCTGGCTCTGACCTCTTAGTCTGATTCTGGCTCTGACCTCTCATACTGATTCTGGCTCTGACCTCTCATACTTATTCTGGCTCTGACCTCTCATACTGATTCTGGCTCTGACCTCTTATACTGACTCTGGCTCTGACCTCTTAGTCTGATTCTGGCTCTGACCTCTCATACTGATTCTGGCTCTGATCTCTCATACTGATTCTGGCTCTGACCTCTTAGTCTGATTCTGGCTCTGACCTCTCAGTCTGATTCTGGCTCTGACCTCTCATACTGCTTCTGGCTCTTATCTCTCACACTGATTATGGCTCTGACCTCTCATACTGCTTCTGGGTCTGACCTCTCAGTCTGATTCCGGCTCTGACCTCTCATATTGATTCTGGCTCTGACCTCTCATACTGATTCTGGCTCTGACCTCTCATACTGATTCTGGCTCTGACCTCTTATACTGATTCTGGCTCTGATCTCTCATACTGATTCTGGCTCTGACCTCTCATACTGATTCTGGCTCTGACCTCTTATACTGATTCTGGCTCTGATCTCTCATACTGATTCTGGCTCTGACCTCTTAGTCTGATTCTGGCTCTGACCTCTCAGTCTTATTCTGGCTCTGATCTCTCATACTGATTCTGGCTCTGATCTCTCAGACTGATTCCGGCTCTGACCTCTCAGTATGATTCCGGCTCTGACCTCGCAGTCTGATTTCGGCTCTGACCTCTCAGTCTGACTCTGGCTCTGGTCTCTGATACTGATTCTGGCTCTGACCTCTCATACTAATTCTTGTTCTGATCTCTTAGACTGATTCTGACTCTGACCTCTTATACTGATTCTGGTTCTGATCTCTCATACTTATTCTGGCTCTGACCTCTTAGTCTGATTCTGGCTCTGACCTCTCATACTGATTCTGGCTCTGATCTCTCATACTGATTCTGGCTCTGATCTCTCAGACTGATTCCGGCTCTGACCTCTCAGTATGATTCCGGCTCTGACCTCGCAGTCTAATTCTGGCTCTGACCTTTCAGTCTGATTCTGGCTCTGATCTCTCATACTGATTCTGGCTCTGATCTCTCATACTGATTCTGGCTCTGACCTCTTAGACTTATTCTGGCTCTGATCTCTCATACTTATTTTGGCTCTGACCTCTTAGTCTGATTCTGGCTCTGACCTCTCATACTGATTCTGGTTCTGATCTCTCATACTGATTCTGGCTCTGACCTCTCATATTGATTCTGGCTCTGACCTCTCAGTCTGATTCCGGCTCTGACCTCTCATATTGATTCTGGCTCTGACCTCTTATACTGATTCTGGCTCTGACCTCTCATACTGATTCTGGCTCTGACCTCTCATACTGATTCTGGCTCTGACCTCTTATACTGATTCTGGCTCTGATCTATCATACTGATTCTGGCTCTGACCTCTTAGTCTGATTCTGGCTCTGACCTCTCATACTGATTCTGGCTCTGACCTCTCATACTGATTCTGGGTCTGACCTCTCATACTGATTCTGGCTTTGACCTCTTATACTGATTCTGGCTCTGATCTCTCATACTGATTCTGGCTCTGACCTCTTAGTCTGACTCTGGCTCTGACCTCTCAGTCTGATTCTGGCTCTGACCTCTCATACTAATTCTGGCTCTGATCTCTCACACTGATTATGGCTCTGACCTCTCATACTGCTTCTGGGTCTGACCTCTCAGACTGATTCTGGCTCTGACTTCTTAGACTGATTTTGGCTCTGATCTCTCAGACTGATTCCGGCTCTGACCTCTCAGTATGATTCCGGCTCTGACCTCGCAGTCTGATTCCGGCTCTGACCTTTCAGTCTAATTCTGGCTCTGATCTCTCATACTGATTCTGGCTCTGATCTCTCATACTGATTCTGGCTCTGACCTCTTATACTGATTCTGGCTCTGATCTCTCATACTGATTCTGGCTCTGACCTCTTAGTCTGATTCTGGCTCTCACCTCTCATACTGATTCTGGCTCTGACCTCTCATACTGATTCTGGTTCTGACCTCTCATACTGATTCCGGCTCTGACCTGTCAGTCTTATTCCGGCTCTGACCTATCAGTCTGACTCTGGCTCTGATCTCTGATACTGATTCTGGCTCTGACCTCTCATACTAATTCTTGTTCTGATCTCTTAGACTGATTCTGACTCTGACCTCTCAGTCTGATTCTGGCTCTGACCTCTCATACTGATTCTGTTTCTGATCTCTCATACTTATTCTGGCTCTGACCTCTTAGTCTGATTCTTGCTCTGACCTCTCATACTGATTCTGGCTCTGATCTCTCAGACTGATTCCGTCTCTGACCTCTCAGTATGATTCCGGCTCTGACCTCGCAGTCTGATTCCGGCTCTGACCTTTCAGTCTGATTCTGGCTCTGATCTCTCATACTGATTCTGGCTCTGATCTCTCATACTGATTCTGGCTCTGACCTCTTAGACTTATTCTGGCTCTGATCTCTCATTCTTATTTTGGCTCTGACCTCTTAGTCTGATTCTGGCTCTGACCTCTCATACTGATTCTGGTTCTGATCTCTCATACTGATTCTGGCTCTGACCTCTCATATTGATTCTGGCTCTGACCTCTCAGTCTGATTCCGGCTCTGACCTCTCATATTGATTCTGGCTCTGACCTCTTATACTGATTCTGGCTCTGACCTCTCATACTGATTCTGGCTCTGACCTCTCATACTGATTCTGGCTCTGACCTCTTATACTGATTCTGGCTCTGATCTATCATACTGATTCTGGCTCTGACCTCTTAGTCTGATTCTGGCTCTGACCTCTCATACTGATTCTGGCTCTGACCTCTCATACTGATTCTGGCTCTGACCTCTCATACTGATTCTGGCTTTGACCTCTTATACTGATTCTGGCTCTGATCTCTCATACTGATTCTGGCTCTGACCTCATAGTCTGATTCTGGCTCTGACCTCTCCGTCTGATTCTGGCTCTGACCTCTCATACTGATTCTGGCTCTGATCTCTCATACTGATTCTGGCTCTGACCTCTTAGTCTGACTCTGGCTCTGACCTCTCAGTCTGATTCTGGCTCTGACCTCTCATACTGCTTCTGGCTCTGATCTCTCACACTGATTATGGCTCTGACCTCTCATACTGCTTCTGGGTCTGACCTCTCAGACTGATTCTGGCTCTGACTTCTTAGACTGATTTTGGCTCTGATCTCTCAGACTGATTCCGGCTCTGACCTCTCAGTATGATTCCGGCTCTGACCTCGCAGTCTGATTCCGGCTCTGACCTTTCAGTCTAATTCTGGCTCTGATCTCTCATACTGATTCTGGCTCTGATCTCTCATACTGATTCTGGCTCTGACCTCTTATACTGATTCTGGCTCTGTTCTCTCATACTGATTCAGGCTCTGACCTCTTAGTCTGATTCTGGCTCTGACCTCTCAGTCTGATTCTGGCTCTGACCTCTCATACTGATTCTGGCTCTGATCTCTTACACTGATTATGGCTCTGACCTCTCATACTGCTTGTGGGTCTGACCTCTCAGACTGATTCTGGCTCTGACTTCTTAAACTGATTCCAGCTCTGACCTCTAAGTATGATTCCGGCTCTGACCTCGCAGTCTGATTCCGGCTCTGACCTTTCAGTCTGATTCTGGCTCTGATCTCTCATACTGTTTCTGGCTCTGACCTCTCATATTAATTCTGTCTCCGACCTCTCAGTCTAATTCCGGCTCTGACCTCTCATATTGATTCTGGCTCTGACCTCTTAGTCTGATTCCGGCTCTGACCTCTCATTCTGATTCTGGCTCTTACCTCTCAGTCTGATTCAGGCTCTGACCTCAAATACTGATTCTGGCTCTGACCACTCAGACTGATTCCGGTTCTGACCTCTCAGTCTTATTTTGGCTCTGACCTCTCAGTCTGATTCTGGTTCTGACTTCTCATACTGATTCTGGCTCTGACCTCTCATACAGATTCTGGCTCTGATCTCTTAGTCTAATTCTGGCTCTGATCTCTCACACTGATTATGGCTTTGACCTCTCATACTGCTTCTGGGTCTGACCTCTCAGACTGATTATGGCTCTGACTTCTTAGACTGATTTTGGCTCTGACCTCTCAGACTGATTCCGTCTCTGACCTCTCAGTATGATTCCGGCTCTGACCTCGCAGTCTGATTCCGGCTCTGACCTTTCAGTCTGATTCTGGCTCTGACCTCTCATACTGATTCTGGCTCTGATCTCTCATACTGATTCTGGCTCTGACCTCTTATACTGATTCTGGCTCTGATCTCTCATACTTATTCTGGCTCTGACCTCTTAGTCTGATTCTGGCTCTGACCTCTCATACTGATTCTGGCTCTGATCTCTCATACTGATTCTGGCTCTGACCTCTCATATTGATTCTGGCTCTGACCTCTCAGTCTGATTCCGGCTCTGACCTCTCATATTGATTCTGGCTCTGACCTCTTATACTAATTCTGGCTCTGACCTCTCATACTGATTCTGGCTCTGACCTCTCATACTGATTCTGACTCTGACCTCTTATACTGATTCTGGCTCTGATCTCTCATACTGATTCTGGCTCTGACCTCTTAGTCTGATTCTGGTTCTGACCTCTCATACTGATTCTGGCTCTAACCTCTCATTCTGATTCTGGCTCTGACCTCTCATACTGATTCTGGCTCTGACCTCTTATACTGATTCTGGCTCTAATCTCTCATACTGATTCTGGCTCTGACCTCTTAGGCCGGGTTCACACGGAGTTACGTGCCGCGAGATTTGGCACGTAGACGCCGCGTGACCCTTTGCGTGGCGTACACGCTCCCATTCATTTCAATGGGAGCGGGGAGCGTATGCGCCGCGCTTGTTTGCGGCCGTGCATTTATTCACGGCCGCAAACTAGCACGGCGCATACGCTCCCCGCTCCCATTGAAATGAATGGGAGCGTGTACGGCACGCAAAGGGTCACGCGGCGTCTACGTGCCAAATCTCGCGGCACGTAACTCCGTGTGAACCCGGCCTTAGACTGATTCTGGCTCTGACCTCTCAGTCTGATTCTGGCTCTGACCTCTCATACTGATTCTGGCTCTGACCTCTTATACTGATTCTGGCTCTGACCTCTTAAACTGATTCTGGCTCTGATCTCTCATACTGATTCTGGCTCTGACCTCTTAGTCTGATTCTGGCTCTGACCTCTCATACTGATTCTGGCTCTGACCTCTCATACTGATTCTGGCTCTGACCTCTTATACTGATTCTGGCTCTGATCTCTCATACTGATTCTGGCTCTGACCTCTTAGTCTGATTCTGGCTCTGACCTCTCAGTCTGATTCTGGCTCTGATCTCTCATACTGATTCTGGCTCTGATCTCTCAGACTGATTCCGGCTCTGACCTCTCAGTATGATTCCGGCTCTGACCTCGCAGTCTGATTCTGGCTCTGATCTCTCATACTGATTCTGGCTCTGATCTCTCATACTGATTCTGGCTCTGTCCTCTTATACTGATTCTGGCTCTGACCTCTTAGTCTGATTCTGGCTCTGACCTCTCATACTGATTCCGGCTCTGACCTCTCATACTTATTCTGGCTCTGACCTCTCATACTGATTCTGGCTCTGACCTCTTATACTGACTCTGGCTCTGACCTCTTAGTCTGATTCTGGCTCTGACCTCTCATACTGATTCTGGCTCTGATCTCTCATACTGATTCTGGCTCTGACCTCTTAGTCTGATTCTGGCTCTGACCTCTCAGTCTGATTCTGGCTCTGACCTCTCATACTGCTTCTGGCTCTTATCTCTCACACTGATTATGGCTCTGACCTCTTATACTGCTTCTGGGTCTGACCTCTCAGTCTGATTCCGGCTCTGACCTCTCATATTGATTCTGGCTCTGACCTCTCATACTGATTCTGGCTCTGACCTCTCATACTGATTCTGGCTCTGACCTCTTATACTGATTCTGGCTCTGATCTCTCATACTGATTCTGGCTCTGACCTCTTAGTCTGATTCTGGCTCTGACCTCTCAGTCTTATTCTGGCTCTGATCTCTCATACTGATTCTGGCTCTGATCTCTCAGACTGATTCCGGCTCTGACCTCTCAGTATGATTCCGGCTCTGACCTCGCAGTCTGATTTCGGCTCTGACCTCTCAGTCTGACTCTGGCTCTGGTCTCTGATACTGATTCTGGCTCTGACCTCTCATACTAATTCTTGTTCTGATCTCTTAGACTGATTCTGACTCTGACCTCTTATACTGATTCTGGTTCTGATCTCTCATACTTATTCTGGCTCTGACCTCTTAGTCTGATTCTGGCTCTGACCTCTCATACTGATTCTGGCTCTGATCTCTCATACTGATTCTGGCTCTGATCTCTCAGACTGATTCCGGCTCTGACCTCTCAGTATGATTCCGGCTCTGACCTCGCAGTCTGATTCCGGCTCTGACCTTTCAGTCTGATTCTGGCTCTGATCTCTCATACTGATTCTGGCTCTGATCTCTCATACTGATTCTGGCTCTGACCTCTTATATTGATTCTGGCTCTGATCTCTCATACTTATTCTGGCTCTGACCTCTTAGTCTGATTCTGGCTCTGACCTCTCATACTGATTCTGGCTCTGATCTCTCATACTGATTCTGGCTCTGACCTCTCAGTCTGATTCCGGCTCTTACCTCTCAGTCTGATTCTGGCTCTGACCTCTCATACTGATTCTGGATCTGATCTCTCACACTGATTATGGCTCTGACCTCTTATACTGATTCTGGCTCTGATCTCTCATACTGATTCAGGCTCTGACCTCTTAGTCTGATTCTGGCTCTGACCTCTTATACTGATTCTGGCTCTGATCTCTCATACTGATTCTGGCTCTGACCTGTTAGTCTGATTCTGGCTCTGACCTCTCAGTCTGATTCTGGCTCTGACCTCTCATACTGATTCTGGATCTGATCCCTCACACTGATTATGGCTCTGACCTCTTATACTGATTCTGGCTCTGATCTCTCATACTGATTCAGGCTCTGACCTCTTAGTCTGATTCTGGCTCTGACCTCTCAGTCTGATTCTGGCTCTGACCTCTCATACTGCTTCTGGGTCTGACCTCTCAGTCTGATTATGGCTCTGACCTCTCAGACTGATTCCGTCTCTGACCTCTAAGTATGATTCCGGTTTTGACCTCGCAGTCTGATTCCGGCTCTAATCTTTTAGTCTGATTCTGGCTCTGATCTCTCACACTGATTCTGGCTCTGTCCTCTTATACTGATTCTGGCTCTGACCTCTCAGTCTGATTCTGGTTCTGACCTCTCATACTGATTCTGGCTCTGATCTCTCAGTATGATTCCAGCTCTGACCTTTCAGTCTGAGTCTGGCTCTGACCTCTTATACTGATTCTGGCTCTAACCTCTCAGACTGATTCTGGCTCTGACTTCTCATCCTGATTTTGGCTCTGAACTCTCAGACTGATTCCAGCTCTGACCTTTCAGTATGATTCCGGCTCTGACCTCGCAGTCTGATTGCGGCTCTGACCTTTCAATCTGATTCTGGCTCTGACCTCTCATACTGATTCTGGATCAGATCTCTCAGTGTGAATCCAGCTCTGACCTCTCAGTCTGACTCTGGCTCTGATCTCTGATACTGTTTCTGGCTCTGACCTCTTAGTCTGATTCTGGCTCTGACCTCTTAGTCTGATTCTGGCTCTGACCTCTCATACTGATTCTGGCTCTGACCTCTCATACTGATTCTGGCTCTGACCTCTCATACTGATTCTGGCTTTGACCTCTTATACTGATTCTGGCTCTGATCTCTCATACTGATTCTGGCTCTGACCTCTTAGTCTGATTCTGGCTCTGACCTCTCAGTCTAATTCTGGCTCTGACCTCTCATACTGATTCTGGCTCTGATCTCTCATACTGATTCTGGCTCTGACCTCTTAGTCTGATTCTGGCTCTGACCTCTCAGTCTGATTCTGGCTCTGACCTCTCATACTGCTTCTGGCTCTGATCTCTTACACTGATTATGGCTCTGACCTCTCATACTGCTTCTGGGTCTGACCTCTCAGACTGATTCTGGCTCTGACTTCTTAGACTGATTTTGGCTCTGATCTCTCAGACTGATTCCGGCTCTGACCTCTCAGTATAATTCCGGCTCTGACCTCGCAGTCTGATAACGGCTCTGACCTTTCAGTCTAATTCTGGCTCTGATCTCTCATACTGATTCTGGCTCTGACCTCTCATATTGATTCTGGCTCTGACCTCTCAGTTTGATTCCAGCTCTGACCTCTCATATTGATTCTGGTTCTGACCTCTTATACTGATTCTGGATCTGATCTCTCATACTGATTCTGGCTCTGACCTCTCATTCTGATTCTGGCTCTTACCTCTCAGTCTGATTCAGGCTCTGACCTCAAATACTGATTCTGGCTCTGACCACTCAGACTGATTCCGGTTCTGACCTCTCAGTCTTATTTTGGCTCTGACCTCTCAGTCTGATTCTGGTTCTGACCTCTCATACTGATTCTGGCTCTGACCTCTCATACAGATTCTGGCTCTGATCTCTTAGTCTAATTCTGGCTCAGACCTCTCAGTCTGATTCTGGCTCTGACCTCTCACTCTGATTCGGCCTTTGACCTCTCATACTGATTCTGGCTCTGATCTCTCACACTGATTATGGCTCTGACCTCTCGTACTGCTTCTGGGTCTGACCTCTCAGACTGATAATGGCTCTGACTTCTTAGACTGATTTTGGCTTTGACCTCTCAGACTGATTCCGGCTCTGACTTCTTAGACTGATTTTGGCCCTGACCTGTCAGACTAATTCCGGCTCTGACTTCTTAGACTGATTTTGGCTCTGATCTCTCATACTGATTCTGGCTCTGACCTCTTATACTGATTCTGGCTCTGACCTCTTAGTCTGATTCTGGCTCTGACCTCTCAGTCTGATTCTGGCTCTGACCTCTCATACTGATTCTGGCTCTGATCTCTTACACTGATTATGGCTCTGACCTCTCATACTGCTTCTGGGTCTGACCTCTCAGACTGATTCTGGCTCTGACTTCTTAAACTGATTCCGGCTCTGACCTCTAAGTATGATTCCGGCTCTGACCTCGCAGTCTGATTCCGGCTCTGACCTTTCAGTCTGATTCTGGCTCTGATCTCTCATACTGATTCTGGCTCTGACCTCTCATATTAATTCTGGCTCTGACCTCTCAGTCTAATTCCGGCTCTGACCTCTCATATTGATTCTGGCTCTGACCTCTTAGTCTGATTCTGGCTCTGACCTCTCATTCTGATTCTGGCTCTTACCTCTCAGTCTGATTCAGGCTCTGACCTCAAATACTGATTCTGGCTCTGACCACTCAGACTGATTCCGGTTCTGACCTCTCAGTCTTATTTTGGCTCTGACCTCTCAGTCTGATTCTGGTTCTGACTTGTCATACTGATTCTGGCTCTGACCTCTCATACAGATTCTGGCTCTGATCTCTTAGTCTAATTCTGGCTCTGATCTCTCACACTGATTATGGCTCTGACCTCTCATACTGCTTCTGGGTCTGACCTCTCAGACTGATTATGGCTCTGACTTCTTAGACTGATTTTGGCTCTGACCTCTCAGACTGATTCCGTCTCTGACCTCTCAGTATGATTCCGGCTCTGACCTCGCAGTCTGATTCCGGCTCTGACCTTTCAGTCTGATTCTGGCTCTGATCTCTCATACTGATTCTGGCTCTGACCTCTTATACTGATTCTGGCTCTGATCTCTCATACTGATTCTGGCTCTGACCTCTTATACTGATTCTGGCTCTGATCTCTCATACTGATTCTGGCTCTGACCTATTAGTCTGATTCTGGCTCTGACCTCTCATGCTGATTCTGGCTCTGATCTCTCATACTGATTCTGGCTCTGATCTCTCATACTGATTCTGGCTCTGACCTCTTATACTGATTCTGGCTCTGATCTCTCATACTTATTCTGGCTCTGACCTCTTAGTCTGATTCTGGCTCTGACCTCTCATACTGATTCTGGCTCTGACCTCTCATATTGATTCTGGCTCTGACCTCTCAGTCTGATTCCGGCTCTGACCTCTCATATTGATTCTGGCTCTGACCTCTTATACTAATTCTGGCTCTGACCTCTCATACTGATTCTGGCTCTGACCTCTCATACTGATTCTGGCTCTGACCTCTTATACTGATTCTGGCTCTGATCTCTCATACTGATTCTGGCTCTGACCTCTTAGTCTGATTCTGGCTCTGACCTCTCATACTGATTCTGGCTCTGACCTCTCATTCTGATTCTGGCTCTGACCTCTCATACTGATTCTGGCTCTGACCTCTTATACTGATTCTGGCTCTAATCTCTCATACTGATTCTGGCTCTGACCTCTTAGACTGATTCTGGCTCTGACCTCTCAGTCTGATTCTGGCTCTGACCTCTCATACTGATTCTGGCTCTGACCTCTTATACTGATTCTGGCTCTGACCTTTTAAACTGATTCTGGCTCTGATCTCTCATACTGATTCTGGCTCTGACCTCTTAGTCTGATTCTGGCTCTGACCTCTCATACTGATTCTGGCTCTGACCTCTCATACTGATTCTGGCTCTGACCTCTTATACTGATTCTGGCTCTGATCTCTCATACTGATTCTGGCTCTGACCTCTTAGTCTGATTCTGGCTCTGACCTCTCAGTCTGATTCTGGCTCTGATCTCTCATACTGATTCTGGCTCTGACCTCTCATATTAATTCTGGCTCTGACCTCTCAGTCTAATTCCGGCTCTGACCTCTCATATTGATTCTGGCTCTGACCTCTTAGTCTGATTCTGGCTCTGACCTCTCATTCTGATTCTGGCTCTTACCTCTCAGTCTGATTCAGGCTCTGACCTCAAATACTGATTCTGGCTCTGACCACTCAGACTGATTCCGGTTCTGACCTCTCAGTCTTATTTTGGCTCTGACCTCTCAGTCTGATTCTGGTTCTGACTTCTCATACTGATTCTGGCTCTGACCTCTCATACTGATTCTGGCTCTGACCTCTTATACTGATTCTGGCTCTGACCTCTTAGTCTGATTCTGGCTCTGACCTCTCATACTGATTCTGGCTCTAACCTCTCATTCTGATTCTGGCTCTGACCTCTCATACTGATTCTGGCTCTGACCTCTTATACTGATTCTGGCTCTAATCTCTCATACTGATTCTGGCTCTGACCTCTTAGGCCGGGTTCACACGGAGTTACGTGCCGCGAGATTTGGCACGTAGACGCCGCGTGACCCTTTGCGTGGCGTACACGCTCCCATTCATTTCAATGGGAGCGGGGAGCGTATGCGCCGCGCTAGTTTGCGGCCGTGCATTTATTCACGGCCGCAAACTAGCACGGCGCATACGCTCCCCGCTCCCATTGAAATGAATGGGAGCGTGTACGGCACGCAAAGGGTCACGCGGCGTCTACGTGCCAAATCTCGCGGCACGTAACTCTGTGTGAACCCGGCCTTAGACTGATTCTGGCTCTGACCTCTCAGTCTGATTCTGGCTCTGACCTCTCATACTGATTCTGGCTCTGACCTCTTATACTGATTCTGGCTCTGACCTCTTAAACTGATTCTGGCTCTGATCTCTCATACTGATTCTGGCTCTGACCTCTTAGTCTGATTCTGGCTCTGACCTCTCATACTGATTCTGGCTCTGACCTCTCATACTGATTCTGGCTCTGACCTCTTATACTGATTCTGGCTCTGATCTCTCATACTGATTCTGGCTCTGACCTCTTAGTCTGATTCTGGCTCTGACCTCTCAGTCTGATTCTGGCTCTGATCTCTCATACTGATTCTGGCTCTGATCTCTCAGACTGATTCCGGCTCTGACCTCTCAGTATGATTCCGGCTCTGACCTCGCAGTCTGATTCTGGCTCTGATCTCTCATACTGATTCTGGCTCTGATCTCTCATACTGATTCTGGCTCTGTCCTCTTATACTGATTCTGGCTCTGACCTCTTAGTCTGATTCTGGCTCTGACCTCTCATACTGATTCTGGCTCTGACCTCTCATACTTATTCTGGCTCTGACCTCTCATACTGATTCTGGCTCTGACCTCTTATACTGACTCTGGCTCTGACCTCTTAGTCTGATTCTGGCTCTGACCTCTCATACTGATTCTGGCTCTGATCTCTCATACTGATTCTGGCTCTGACCTCTTAGTCTGATTCTGGCTCTGACCTCTCAGTCTGATTCTGGCTCTGACCTCTCATACTGCTTCTGGCTCTTATCTCTCACACTGATTATGGCTCTGACCTCTCATACTGCTTCTGGGTCTGACCTCTCAGTCTGATTCCGGCTCTGACCTCTCATATTGATTCTGGCTCTGACCTCTCATACTGATTCTGGCTCTGACCTCTCATACTGATTCTGGCTCTGACCTCTTATACTGATTCTGGCTCTGATCTCTCATACTGATTCTGGCTCTGACCTCTTAGTCTGATTCTGGCTCTGACCTCTCAGTCTTATTCTGGCTCTGATCTCTCATACTGATTCTGGCTCTGATCTCTCAGACTGATTCCGGCTCTGACCTCTCAGTATGATTCCGGCTCTGACCTCGCAGTCTGATTTCGGCTCTGACCTCTCAGTCTGACTCTGGCTCTGGTCTCTGATACTGATTCTGGCTCTGACCTCTCATACTAATTCTTGTTCTGATCTCTTAGACTGATTCTGACTCTGACCTCTTATACTGATTCTGGTTCTGATCTCTCATACTTATTCTGGCTCTGACCTCTTAGTCTGATTCTGGCTCTGACCTCTCATACTGATTCTGGCTCTGATCTCTCATACTGATTCTGGCTCTGATCTCTCAGACTGATTCCGGCTCTGACCTCTGAGTATGATTCCGGCTCTGACCTCGCAGTCTGATTCCGGCTCTGACCTTTCAGTCTGATTCTGGCTCTGATCTCTCATACTGATTCTCGCTCTGATCTCTCATACTGATTCTGGCTCTGACCTCTTATATTGATTCTGGCTCTGATCTCTCATACTTATTCTGGCTCTGACCTCTTAGTCTGATTCTGGCTCTGACCTCTCATACTGATTCTGGCTCTGATCTCTCATACTGATTCTGGCTCTGACCTCTCAGTCTGATTCCGGCTCTTACCTCTCATATTGATTCTGGCTCTGACCTCTTATACTGATTCTGGCTCTGATCTCTCATACTGATTCTGGCTCTGACCTCTTAGTCTGATTCTGGCTCTGACCTCTCATACTGATTCTGGCTCTGACCTCTCATACTGATTCTGGCTCTGACCTCTCATACTGATTCTGGCTCTGATCTCTCATACTGATTCTGGCTCTGACCTCTTAGTCTGATTCTGGCTCTGACCTCTCAGTCTGATTCTGGCTCTGACCTCTCATACTGATTCTGGATCTGATCTCTCACACTGATTATGGCTCTGACCTCTTATACTGATTCTGGCTCTGATCTCTCATACTGATTCAGGCTCTGACCTCTTAGTCTGATTCTGGCTCTGACCTCTCAGTCTGATTCTGGCTCTGACCTCTCATACTGCTTCTGGGTCTGACCTCTCAGTCTGATTATGGCTCTGACTTCTTAGACTGATTTTGGCTCTGACCTCTCAGACTGATTCCGTCTCTGACCTCTAAGTATGATTCCGGTTTTGACCTCGCAGTCTGATTCCGGCTCTAATCTTTTAGTCTGATTCTGGCTCTGATCTCTCACACTGATTCTGGCTCTGTCCTCTTATACTGATTCTGGCTCTGACCTCTCATACTAATTCTTGTTCTGATCTCTTAGACTGATTCTGACTCTGACCTCTTATACTGATTCTGGTTCTGATCTCTCATACTTATTCTGGCTCTGACCTCTTAGTCTGATTCTGGCTCTGACCTCTCATACTGATTCTGGCTCTGATCTCTCATACTGATTCTGGCTCTGATCTCTCAGACTGATTCCGGCTCTGACCTTTGAGTATGATTCCGGCTCTGACCTCTGAGTATGATTCCGGCTCTGACCTCGCAGTCTGATTCCGGCTCTGACCTTTCAGTCTGATTCTGGCTCTGATCTCTCATACTGATTCTGGCTCTGATCTCTCATACTGATTCTGGCTCTGACCTCTTATATTGATTCTGGCTCTGATCTCTCATACTTATTCTGGCTCTGACCTCTTAGTCTGATTCTGGCTCTGACCTCTCATACTGATTCTGGCTCTGATCTCTCATACTGATTCTGGCTCTGACCTCTCAGTCTGATTCCGGCTCTTACCTCTCATATTGATTCTGGCTCTGACCTCTTATACTGATTCTGGCTCTGATCTCTCATACTGATTCTGGCTCTGACCTCTTAGTCTGATTCTGGCTCTGACCTCTCATACTGATTCTGGCTCTGACCTCTCATACTGATTCTGGCTCTGACCTCTCATACTGATTCTGGCTCTGATCTCTCATACTGATTCTGGCTCTGACCTCTTAGTCTGATTCTGGCTCTGACCTCTCAGTCTGATTCTGGCTCTGACCTCTCATACTGATTCTGGATCTGATCTCTCACACTGATTATGGCTCTGACCTCTTATACTGATTCTGGCTCTGATCTCTCATACTGATTCAGGCTCTGACCTCTTAGTCTGATTCTGGCTCTGACCTCTCAGTCTGATTCTGGCTCTGACCTCTCATACTGCTTCTGGGTCTGACCTCTCAGTCTGATTATGGCTCTGACTTCTTAGACTGATTTTGGCTCTGACCTCTCAGACTGATTCCGTCTCTGACCTCTAAGTATGATTCCGGTTTTGACCTCGCAGTCTGATTCCGGCTCTAATCTTTTAGTCTGATTCTGGCTCTGATCTCTCACACTGATTCTGGCTCTGTCCTCTTATACTGATTCTGGCTCTGACCTCTCAGTCTGATTCTGGTTCTGACCTCTCATACTGATTCTGGCTCTGATCTCTCAGTATGATTCCAGCTCTGACCTTTCAGTCTGAGTCTGGCTCTGACCTCTTATACTGATTCTGGCTCTAACCTCTCAGACTGATTCTGGCTCTGACTTCTCATCCTGATTTTGGCTCTGAACTCTCAGACTGATTCCAGCTCTGACCTTTCAGTATGATTCCGGCTCTGACCTCGCAGTCTGATTGCGGCTCTGACCTTTCAATCTGATTCTGGCTCTGACCTCTCATACTGATTCTGGCTCAGATCTCTCAGTGTGAATCCAGCTCTGACCTCTCAGTCTGTCTCTGGCTCTGATCTCTGATACTGTTTCTGGCTCTGACCTCTTAGTCTGATTCTGGCTCTGACCTCTTAGTCTGATTCTGGCTCTGACCTCTCATACTGATTCTGGCTCTGACCTCTCATACTGATTCTGGCTTTGACCTCTTATACTGATTCTGGCTCTGATCTCTCATACTGATTCTGGCTCTGACCTCTTAGTCTGATTCTGGCTCTGACCTCTCAGTCTAATTCTGGCTCTGACCTCTCATACTGATTCTGGCTCTGATCTCTCATACTGATTCTGGCTCTGACCTCTTAGTCTGATTCTGGCTCTGACCTCTCAGTCTGATTCTGGCTCTGACCTCTCATACTGCTTCTGGCTCTGATCTCTCACACTGATTATGGCTCTGACCTCTCATACTGCTTCTGGGTCTGACCTCTCAGACTGATTCTGGCTCTGACTTCTTAGACTGATTTTGGCTCTGATGTCTCAGACTGATTCCGGCTCTGACCTCTCAGTATAATTCCGGCTCTGACCTCGCAGTCTGATAACGGCTCTGACCTTTCAGTCTAATTCTGGCTCTGATCTCTCATACTGATTCTGGCTCTGATCTCTCATACTGATTCTGGCTCTGATCTCTCAGACTGATTCCGGCTCTGACCTCTCAGTATGATTCCGGCTCTGACCTCGCAGTCTGATTCCGGCTCTGACCTTTCAGTCTGATTCTGGCTCTGATCTCTCATACTGATTCTGGCTCTGATCTCTCATACTGATTCTGGCTCTGACCTCTTATATTGATTCTGGCTCTGATCTCTCATACTTATTCTGGCTCTGACCTCTTAGTCTGATTCTGGCTCTGACCTCTCATACTGATTCTGGCTCTGATCTCTCATACTGATTCTGGCTCTGACCTCTCAGTCTGATTCCGGCTCTTACCTCTCAGTCTGATTCTGGCTCTGACCTCTCATACTGATTCTGGATCTGATCTCTCACACTGATTATGGCTCTGACCTCTTATACTGATTCTGGCTCTGATCTCTCATACTGATTCAGGCTCTGACCTCTTATACTGATTCTGGCTCTGATCTCTCATACTGATTCTGGCTCTGACCTGTTAGTCTGATTCTGGCTCTGACCTCTCAGTCTGATTCTGGTTCTGACCTCTCATACTGATTCTGGATCTGATCCCTCACACTGATTATGGCTCTGACCTCTTATACTGATTCTGGCTCTGATCTCTCATACTGATTCAGGCTCTGACCTCTTAGTCTGATTCTGGCTCTGACCTCTCAGTCTGATTCTGGCTCTGACCTCTCATACTGCTTCTGGCTCTGACCTCTCAGTCTGATTCTGGCTCTGATCTCTCATACTGATTCTGGCTCTGATCTCTCAGACTGATTCCGGCTCTGACCTCTCAGTATGATTCCGGCTCTGACCTCGCAGTCTGATTCTGGCTCTGATCTCTCATACTGATTCTGGCTCTGATCTCTCATACTGATTCTGGCTCTGTCCTCTTATACTGATTCTGGCTCTGACCTCTTAGTCTGATTCTGGCTCTGACCTCTCATACTGATTCTGGCTCTGACCTCTCATACTTATTCTGGCTCTGACCTCTCATACTGATTCTGGCTCTGACCTCTTATACTGACTCTGGCTCTGACCTCTTAGTCTGATTCTGGCTCTGACCTCTCATACTGATTCTGGCTCTGATCTCTCATACTGATTCTGGCTCTGACCTCTTAGTCTGATTCTGGCTCTGACCTCTCAGTCTGATTCTGGCTCTGACCTCTCATACTGCTTCTGGCTCTTATCTCTCACACTGATTATGGCTCTGACCTCTCATACTGCTTCTGGGTCTGACCTCTCAGTCTGATTCCGGCTCTGACCTCTCATATTGATTCTGGCTCTGACCTCTCATACTGATTCTGGCTCTGACCTCTCATACTGATTCTGGCTCTGACCTCTTATACTGATTCTGGCTCTGATCTCTCATACTGATTCTGGCTCTGACCTCTTAGTCTGATTCTGGCTCTGACCTCTCAGTCTTATTCTGGCTCTGATCTCTCATACTGATTCTGGCTCTGATCTCTCAGACTGATTCCGGCTCTGACCTCTCAGTATGATTCCGGCTCTGACCTCGCAGTCTGATTTCGGCTCTGACCTCTCAGTCTGACTCTGGCTCTGGTCTCTGATACTGATTCTGGCTCTGACCTCTCATACTAATTCTTGTTCTGATCTCTTAGACTGATTCTGACTCTGACCTCTTATACTGATTCTGGTTCTGATCTCTCATACTTATTCTGGCTCTGACCTCTTAGTCTGATTCTGGCTCTGACCTCTCATACTGATTCTGGCTCTGATCTCTCATACTGATTCTGGCTCTGATCTCTCAGACTGATTCCGGCTCTGACCTCTGAGTATGATTCCGGCTCTGACCTCGCAGTCTGATTCCGGCTCTGACCTTTCAGTCTGATTCTGGCTCTGATCTCTCATACTGATTCTCGCTCTGATCTCTCATACTGATTCTGGCTCTGACCTCTTATATTGATTCTGGCTCTGATCTCTCATACTTATTCTGGCTCTGACCTCTTAGTCTGATTCTGGCTCTGACCTCTCATACTGATTCTGGCTCTGATCTCTCATACTGATTCTGGCTCTGACCTCTCAGTCTGATTCCGGCTCTTACCTCTCATATTGATTCTGGCTCTGACCTCTTATACTGATTCTGGCTCTGATCTCTCATACTGATTCTGGCTCTGACCTCTTAGTCTGATTCTGGCTCTGACCTCTCATACTGATTCTGGCTCTGACCTCTCATACTGATTCTGGCTCTGACCTCTCATACTGATTCTGGCTCTGATCTCTCATACTGATTCTGGCTCTGACCTCTTAGTCTGATTCTGGCTCTGACCTCTCAGTCTGATTCTGGCTCTGACCTCTCATACTGATTCTGGATCTGATCTCTCACACTGATTATGGCTCTGACCTCTTATACTGATTCTGGCTCTGATCTCTCATACTGATTCAGGCTCTGACCTCTTAGTCTGATTCTGGCTCTGACCTCTCAGTCTGATTCTGGCTCTGACCTCTCATACTGCTTCTGGGTCTGACCTCTCAGTCTGATTATGGCTCTGACTTCTTAGACTGATTTTGGCTCTGACCTCTCAGACTGATTCCGTCTCTGACCTCTAAGTATGATTCCGGTTTTGACCTCGCAGTCTGATTCCGGCTCTAATCTTTTAGTCTGATTCTGGCTCTGATCTCTCACACTGATTCTGGCTCTGTCCTCTTATACTGATTCTGGCTCTGACCTCTCATACTAATTCTTGTTCTGATCTCTTAGACTGATTCTGACTCTGACCTCTTATACTGATTCTGGTTCTGATCTCTCATACTTATTCTGGCTCTGACCTCTTAGTCTGATTCTGGCTCTGACCTCTCATACTGATTCTGGCTCTGATCTCTCATACTGATTCTGGCTCTGATCTCTCAGACTGATTCCGGCTCTGACCTCTGAGTATGATTCCGGCTCTGACCTCTGAGTATGATTCCGGCTCTGACCTCGCAGTCTGATTCCGGCTCTGACCTTTCAGTCTGATTCTGGCTCTGATCTCTCATACTGATTCTGGCTCTGATCTCTCATACTGATTCTGGCTCTGACCTCTTATATTGATTCTGGCTCTGATCTCTCATACTTATTCTGGCTCTGACCTCTTAGTCTGATTCTGGCTCTGACCTCTCATACTGATTCTGGCTCTGATCTCTCATACTGATTCTGGCTCTGACCTCTCAGTCTGATTCCGGCTCTTACCTCTCATATTGATTCTGGCTCTGACCTCTTATACTGATTCTGGCTCTGATCTCTCATACTGATTCTGGCTCTGACCTCTTAGTCTGATTCTGGCTCTGACCTCTCATACTGATTCTGGCTCTGACCTCTCATACTGATTCTGGCTCTGACCTCTCATACTGATTCTGGCTCTGATCTCTCATACTGATTCTGGCTCTGACCTCTTAGTCTGATTCTGGCTCTGACCTCTCAGTCTGATTCTGGCTCTGACCTCTCATACTGATTCTGGATCTGATCTCTCACACTGATTATGGCTCTGACCTCTTATACTGATTCTGGCTCTGATCTCTCATACTGATTCAGGCTCTGACCTCTTAGTCTGATTCTGGCTCTGACCTCTCAGTCTGATTCTGGCTCTGACCTCTCATACTGCTTCTGGGTCTGACCTCTCAGTCTGATTATGGCTCTGACTTCTTAGACTGATTTTGGCTCTGACCTCTCAGACTGATTCCGTCTCTGACCTCTAAGTATGATTCCGGTTTTGACCTCGCAGTCTGATTCCGGCTCTAATCTTTTAGTCTGATTCTGGCTCTGATCTCTCACACTGATTCTGGCTCTGTCCTCTTATACTGATTCTGGCTCTGACCTCTCAGTCTGATTCTGGTTCTGACCTCTCATACTGATTCTGGCTCTGATCTCTCAGTATGATTCCAGCTCTGACCTTTCAGTCTGAGTCTGGCTCTGACCTCTTATACTGATTCTGGCTCTAACCTCTCAGACTGATTCTGGCTCTGACTTCTCATCCTGATTTTGGCTCTGAACTCTCAGACTGATTCCAGCTCTGACCTTTCAGTATGATTCCGGCTCTGACCTCGCAGTCTGATTGCGGCTCTGACCTTTCAATCTGATTCTGGCTCTGACCTCTCATACTGATTCTGGCTCAGATCTCTCAGTGTGAATCCAGCTCTGACCTCTCAGTCTGTCTCTGGCTCTGATCTCTGATACTGTTTCTGGCTCTGACCTCTTAGTCTGATTCTGGCTCTGACCTCTTAGTCTGATTCTGGCTCTGACCTCTCATACTGATTCTGGCTCTGACCTCTCATACTGATTCTGGCTTTGACCTCTTATACTGATTCTGGCTCTGATCTCTCATACTGATTCTGGCTCTGACCTCTTAGTCTGATTCTGGCTCTGACCTCTCAGTCTAATTCTGGCTCTGACCTCTCATACTGATTCTGGCTCTGATCTCTCATACTGATTCTGGCTCTGACCTCTTAGTCTGATTCTGGCTCTGACCTCTCAGTCTGATTCTGGCTCTGACCTCTCATACTGCTTCTGGCTCTGATCTCTCACACTGATTATGGCTCTGACCTCTCATACTGCTTCTGGGTCTGACCTCTCAGACTGATTCTGGCTCTGACTTCTTAGACTGATTTTGGCTCTGATGTCTCAGACTGATTCCGGCTCTGACCTCTCAGTATAATTCCGGCTCTGACCTCGCAGTCTGATAACGGCTCTGACCTTTCAGTCTAATTCTGGCTCTGATCTCTCATACTGATTCTGGCTCTGATCTCTCATACTGATTCTGGCTCTGATCTCTCAGACTGATTCCGGCTCTGACCTCTCAGTATGATTCCGGCTCTGACCTCGCAGTCTGATTCCGGCTCTGACCTTTCAGTCTGATTCTGGCTCTGATCTCTCATACTGATTCTGGCTCTGATCTCTCATACTGATTCTGGCTCTGACCTCTTATATTGATTCTGGCTCTGATCTCTCATACTTATTCTGGCTCTGACCTCTTAGTCTGATTCTGGCTCTGACCTCTCATACTGATTCTGGCTCTGATCTCTCATACTGATTCTGGCTCTGACCTCTCAGTCTGATTCCGGCTCTTACCTCTCAGTCTGATTCTGGCTCTGACCTCTCATACTGATTCTGGATCTGATCTCTCACACTGATTATGGCTCTGACCTCTTATACTGATTCTGGCTCTGATCTCTCATACTGATTCAGGCTCTGACCTCTTAGTCTGATTCTGGCTCTGACCTCTTATACTGATTCTGGCTCTGATCTCTCATACTGATTCTGGCTCTGATCTGTTAGTCTGATTCTGGCTCTGACCTCTCAGTCTGATTCTGGCTCTGACCTCTCATACTGATTCTGGATCTGATCCCTCACACTGATTATGGCTCTGACCTCTTATACTGATTCTGGCTCTGATCTCTCATACTGATTCAGGCTCTGACCTCTTAGTCTGATTCTGGCTCTGACCTCTCAGTCTGATTCTGGCTCTGACCTCTCATACTGCTTCTGGGTCTGACCTCTCAGTCTGATTATGGCTCTGACCTCTCAGACTGATTCCGTCTCTGACCTCTAAGTATGATTCCGGTTTTGACCTCGCAGTCTGATTCCGGCTCTAATCTTTTAGTCTGATTCTGGCTCTGATCTCTCACACTGATTCTGGCTCTGTCCTCTTATACTGATTCTGGCTCTGACCTCTCAGTCTGATTCTGGTTCTGACCTCTCATACTGATTCTGGCTCTGATCTCTCAGTATGATTCCAGCTCTGACCTTTCAGTCTGAGTCTGGCTCTGACCTCTTATACTGATTCTGGCTCTAACCTCTCAGACTGATTCTGGCTCTGACTTCTCATCCTGATTTTGGCTCTGAACTCTCAGACTGATTCCAGCTCTGACCTTTCAGTATGATTCCGGCTCTGACCTCGCAGTCTGATTGCGGCTCTGACCTTTCAATCTGATTCTGGCTCTGACCTCTCATACTGATTCTGGATCAGATCTCTCAGTGTGAATCCAGCTCTGACCTCTCAGTCTGACTCTGGCTCTGATCTCTGATACTGTTTCTGGCTCTGACCTCTTAGTCTGATTCTGGCTCTGACCTCTTAGTCTGATTCTGGCTCTGACCTCTCATACTGATTCTGGCTCTGACCTCTCATACTGATTCTGGCTCTGACCTCTCATAATGATTCTGGCTTTGACCTCTTATACTGATTCTGGCTCTGATCTCTCATACTGATTCTGGCTCTGACCTCTTAGTCTGATTCTGGCTCTGACCTCTCAGTCTAATTCTGGCTCTGACCTCTCATACTGATTCTGGCTCTGATCTCTCATACTGATTCTGGCTCTGACCTCTTAGTCTGATTCTGGCTCTGACCTCTCAGTCTGATTCTGGCTCTGACCTCTCATACTGCTTCTGGCTCTGATCTCTTACACTGATTATGGCTCTGACCTCTCATACTGCTTCTGGGTCTGACCTCTCAGACTGATTCTGGCTCTGACTTCTTAGACTGATTTTGGCTCTGATCTCTCAGACTGATTCCGGCTCTGACCTCTCAGTATAATTCCGGCTCTGACCTCGCAGTCTGATAACGGCTCTGACCTTTCAGTCTAATTCTGGCTCTGATCTCTCATACTGATTCTGGCTCTGACCTCTCATATTGATTCTGGCTCTGACCTCTCAGTTTGATTCCAGCTCTGACCTCTCATATTGATTCTGGTTCTGACCTCTTATACTGATTCTGGATCTGATCTCTCATACTGATTCTGGCTCTGACCTCTCATTCTGATTCTGGCTCTTACCTCTCAGTCTGATTCAGGCTCTGACCTCAAATACTGATTCTGGCTCTGACCACTCAGACTGATTCCGGTTCTGACCTCTCAGTCTTATTTTGGCTCTGACCTCTCAGTCTGATTCTGGTTCTGACCTCTCATACTGATTCTGGCTCTGACCTCTCATACAGATTCTGGCTCTGATCTCTTAGTCTAATTCTGGCTCAGACCTCTCAGTCTGATTCTGGCTCTGACCTCTCACTCTGATTCGGCCTTTGACCTCTCATACTGATTCTGGCTCTGATCTCTCACACTGATTATGGCTCTGACCTCTCGTACTGCTTCTGGGTCTGACCTCTCAGACTGATAATGGCTCTGACTTCTTAGACTGATTTTGGCTTTGACCTCTCAGACTGATTCCGGCTCTGACTTCTTAGACTGATTTTGGCCCTGACCTGTCAGACTAATTCCGGCTCTGACTTCTTAGACTGATTTTGGCTCTGATCTCTCATACTGATTCTGGCTCTGACCTCTTATACTGATTCTGGCTCTGACCTCTTAGTCTGATTCTGGCTCTGACCTCTCAGTCTGATTCTGGCTCTGACCTCTCATACTGATTCTGGCTCTGATCTCTTACACTGATTATGGCTCTGACCTCTCATACTGCTTCTGGGTCTGACCTCTCAGACTGATTCTGGCTCTGACTTCTTAAACTGATTCCGGCTCTGACCTCTAAGTATGATTCCGGCTCTGACCTCGCAGTCTGATTCTGGCTCTGACCTTTCAGTCTGATTCTGGCTCTGATCTCTCATACTGATTCTGGCTCTGACCTCTCATATTAATTCTGGCTCTGACCTCTCAGTCTAATTCCGGCTCTGACCTCTCATATTGATTCTGGCTCTGACCTCTTAGTCTGATTCTGGCTCTGACCTCTCATTCTGATTCTGGCTCTTACCTCTCAGTCTGATTCAGGCTCTGACCTCAAATACTGATTCTGGCTCTGACCACTCAGACTGATTCCGGTTCTGACCTCTCAGTCTTATTTTGGCTCTGACCTCTCAGTCTGATTCTGGTTCTGACTTCTCATACTGATTCTGGCTCTGACCTCTCATACAGATTCTGGCTCTGATCTCTTAGTCTAATTCTGGCTCTGATCTCTCACACTGATTATGGCTCTGACCTCTCATACTGCTTCTGGGTCTGACCTCTCAGACTGATTATGGCTCTGACTTCTTAGACTGATTTTGGCTCTGACCTCTCAGACTGATTCCGTCTCTGACCTCTCAGTATGATTCCGGCTCTGACCTCGCAGTCTGATTCCGGCTCTGACCTTTCAGTCTGATTCTGGCTCTGATCTCTCATACTGATTCTGGCTCTGACCTCTTATACTGATTCTGGCTCTGATCTCTCATACTGATTCTGGCTCTGACCTCTTATACTGATTCTGGCTCTGATCTCTCATACTGATTCTGGCTCTGACCTATTAGTCTGATTCTGGCTCTGACCTCTCATGCTGATTCTGGCTCTGATCTCTCATACTGATTCTGGCTCTGATCTCTCATACTGATTCTGGCTCTGACCTCTTATACTGATTCTGGCTCTGATCTCTCATACTTATTCTGGCTCTGACCTCTTAGTCTGATTCTGGCTCTGACCTCTCATACTGATTCTGGCTCTGACCTCTCATATTGATTCTGGCTCTGACCTCTCAGTCTGATTCCGGCTCTGACCTCTCATATTGATTCTGGCTCTGACCTCTTATACTAATTCTGGCTCTGACCTCTCATACTGATTCTGGCTCTGACCTCTCATACTGATTCTGGCTCTGACCTCTTATACTGATTCTGGCTCTGATCTCTCATACTGATTCTGGCTCTGACCTCTTAGTCTGATTCTGGCTCTGACCTCTCATACTGATTCTGGCTCTGACCTCTCATTCTGATTCTGGCTCTGACCTCTCATACTGATTCTGGCTCTGACCTCTTATACTGATTCTGGCTCTAATCTCTCATACTGATTCTGGCTCTGACCTCTTAGACTGATTCTGGCTCTGACCTCTCAGTCTGATTCTGGCTCTGACCTCTCATACTGATTCTGGCTCTGACCTCTTATACTGATTCTGGCTCTGACCTTTTAAACTGATTCTGGCTCTGATCTCTCATACTGATTCTGGCTCTGACCTCTTAGTCTGATTCTGGCTCTGACCTCTCATACTGATTCTGGCTCTGACCTCTCATACTGATTCTGGCTCTGACCTCTTATACTGATTCTGGCTCTGATCTCTCATACTGATTCTGGCTCTGACCTCTTAGTCTGATTCTGGCTCTGACCTCTCAGTCTGATTCTGGCTCTGATCTCTCATACTGATTCTGGCTCTGACCTCTCATATTAATTCTGGCTCTGACCTCTCAGTCTAATTCCGGCTCTGACCTCTCATATTGATTCTGGCTCTGACCTCTTAGTCTGATTCTGGCTCTGACCTCTCATTCTGATTCTGGCTCTTACCTCTCAGTCTGATTCAGGCTCTGACCTCAAATACTGATTCTGGCTCTGACCACTCAGACTGATTCCGGTTCTGACCTCTCAGTCTTATTTTGGCTCTGACCTCTCAGTCTGATTCTGGTTCTGACTTCTCATACTGATTCTGGCTCTGACCTCTCATACTGATTCTGGCTCTGACCTCTTATACTGATTCTGGCTCTGACCTCTTAGTCTGATTCTGGCTCTGACCTCTCATACTGATTCTGGCTCTAACCTCTCATTCTGATTCTGGCTCTGACCTCTCATACTGATTCTGGCTCTGACCTCTTATACTGATTCTGGCTCTAATCTCTCATACTGATTCTGGCTCTGACCTCTTAGGCCGGGTTCACACGGAGTTACGTGCCGCGAGATTTGGCACGTAGACGCCGCGTGACCCTTTGCGTGGCGTACACGCTCCCATTCATTTCAATGGGAGCGGGCTGCGTATGCGCCGCGCTAGTTTGCGGCCGTGCATTTATTCACGGCCGCAAACTAGCACGGCGCATACGCTCCCCGCTCCCATTGAAATGAATGGGAGCGTGTACGGCACGCAAAGGGTCACGCGGCGTCTACGTGCCAAATCTCGCGGCACGTAACTCTGTGTGAACCCGGCCTTAGACTGATTCTGGCTCTGACCTCTCAGTCTGATTCTGGCTCTGACCTCTCATACTGATTCTGGCTCTGACCTCTTATACTGATTCTGGCTCTGACCTCTTAAACTGATTCTGGCTCTGATCTCTCATACTGATTCTGGCTCTGACCTCTTAGTCTGATTCTGGCTCTGACCTCTCATACTGATTCTGGCTCTGACCTCTCATACTGATTCTGGCTCTGACCTCTTATACTGATTCTGGCTCTGATCTCTCATACTGATTCTGGCTCTGACCTCTTAGTCTGATTCTGGCTCTGACCTCTCAGTCTGATTCTGGCTCTGATCTCTCATACTGATTCTGGCTCTGATCTCTCAGACTGATTCCGGCTCTGACCTCTCAGTATGATTCCGGCTCTGACCTCGCAGTCTGATTCTGGCTCTGATCTCTCATACTGATTCTGGCTCTGATCTCTCATACTGATTCTGGCTCTGTCCTCTTATACTGATTCTGGCTCTGACCTCTTAGTCTGATTCTGGCTCTGACCTCTCATACTGATTCTGGCTCTGACCTCTCATACTTATTCTGGCTCTGACCTCTCATACTGATTCTGGCTCTGACCTCTTATACTGACTCTGGCTCTGACCTCTTAGTCTGATTCTGGCTCTGACCTCTCATACTGATTCTGGCTCTGATCTCTCATACTGATTCTGGCTCTGACCTCTTAGTCTGATTCTGGCTCTGACCTCTCAGTCTGATTCTGGCTCTGACCTCTCATACTGCTTCTGGCTCTTATCTCTCACACTGATTATGGCTCTGACCTCTCATACTGCTTCTGGGTCTGACCTCTCAGTCTGATTCCGGCTCTGACCTCTCATACTGCTTCTGGCTCTTATCTCTCACACTGATTATGGCTCTGACCTCTCATACTGCTTCTGGGTCTGACCTCTCAGTCTGATTCCGGCTCTGACCTCTCATATTGATTCTGGCTCTGACCTCTCATACTGATTCTGGCTCTGATCTCTCAGACTGATTCCGGCTCTGACCTCTCAGTATGATTCCGGCTCTGACCTCGCAGTCTGATTTCGGCTCTGACCTCTCAGTCTGACTCTGGCTCTGGTCTCTGATACTGATTCTGGCTCTGACCTCTCATACTAATTCTTGTTCTGATCTCTTAGACTGATTCTGACTCTGACCTCTTATACTGATTCTGGTTCTGATCTCTCATACTTATTCTGGCTCTGACCTCTTAGTCTGATTCTGGCTCTGACCTCTCATACTGATTCTGGCTCTGATCTCTCATACTGATTCTGGCTCTGATCTCTCAGACTGATTCCGGCTCTGACCTCTGAGTATGATTCCGGCTCTGACCTCGCAGTCTGATTCCGGCTCTGACCTTTCAGTCTGATTCTGGCTCTGATCTCTCATACTGATTCTCGCTCTGATCTCTCATACTGATTCTGGCTCTGACCTCTCAGTATGATTCCGGCTCTTACCTCTCATATTGATTCTGGCTCTGACCTCTTATACTGATTCTGGCTCTGATCTCTCATACTTATTCTGGCTCTGACCTCTTAGTCTGATTCTGGCTCTGACCTCTCATACTGATTCTGGCTCTGATCTCTCATACTGATTCTGGCTCTGACCTCTCAGTCTGATTCCGGCTCTTACCTCTCATATTGATTCTGGCTCTGACCTCTTATACTGATTCTGGCTCTGATCTCTCATACTGATTCTGGCTCTGACCTCTTAGTCTGATTCTGGCTCTGACCTCTCATACTGATTCTGGCTCTGACCTCTCATACTGATTCTGGCTCTGACCTCTCATACTGATTCTGGCTCTGATCTCTCATACTGATTCTGGCTCTGACCTCTTAGTCTGATTCTGGCTCTGACCTCTCAGTCTGATTCTGGCTCTGACCTCTCATACTGATTCTGGATCTGATCTCTCACACTGATTATGGCTCTGACCTCTTATACTGATTCTGGCTCTGATCTCTCATACTGATTCAGGCTCTGACCTCTTAGTCTGATTCTGGCTCTGACCTCTCAGTCTGATTCTGGCTCTGACCTCTCATACTGCTTCTGGGTCTGACCTCTCAGTCTGATTATGGCTCTGACTTCTTAGACTGATTTTGGCTCTGACCTCTCAGACTGATTCCGTCTCTGACCTCTAAGTATGATTCCGGTTTTGACCTCGCAGTCTGATTCCGGCTCTAATCTTTTAGTCTGATTCTGGCTCTGATCTCTCACACTGATTCTGGCTCTGTCCTCTTATACTGATTCTGGCTCTGACCTCTCATACTAATTCTTGTTCTGATCTCTTAGACTGATTCTGACTCTGACCTCTTATACTGATTCTGGTTCTGATCTCTCATACTTATTCTGGCTCTGACCTCTTAGTCTGATTCTGGCTCTGACCTCTCATACTGATTCTGGCTCTGATCTCTCATACTGATTCTGGCTCTGATCTCTCAGACTGATTCCGGCTCTGACCTCTGAGTATGATTCCGGCTCTGACCTCTGAGTATGATTCCGGCTCTGACCTCGCAGTCTGATTCCGGCTCTGACCTTTCAGTCTGATTCTGGCTCTGATCTCTCATACTGATTCTGGCTCTGATCTCTCATACTGATTCTGGCTCTGACCTCTTATATTGATTCTGGCTCTGATCTCTCATACTTATTCTGGCTCTGACCTCTTAGTCTGATTCTGGCTCTGACCTCTCATACTGATTCTGGCTCTGATCTCTCATACTAATTCTGGCTCTGACCTCTCAGTCTGATTCCGGCTCTTACCTCTCATATTGATTCTGGCTCTGACCTCTTATACTGATTCTGGCTCTGATCTCTCATACTGATTCTGGCTCTGACCTCTTAGTCTGATTCTGGCTCTGACCTCTCATACTGATTCTGGCTCTGACCTCTCATACTGATTCTGGCTCTGACCTCTCATACTGATTCTGGCTCTGATCTCTCATACTGATTCTGGCTCTGACCTCTTAGTCTGATTCTGGCTCTGACCTCTCAGTCTGATTCTGGCTCTGACCTCTCATACTGATTCTGGATCTGATCTCTCACACTGATTATGGCTCTGACCTCTTATACTGATTCTGGCTCTGATCTCTCATACTGATTCAGGCTCTGACCTCTTAGTCTGATTCTGGCTCTGACCTCTCAGTCTGATTCTGGCTCTGACCTCTCATACTGCTTCTGGGTCTGACCTCTCAGTCTGATTATGGCTCTGACTTCTTAGACTGATTTTGGCTCTGACCTCTCAGACTGATTCCGTCTCTGACCTCTAAGTATGATTCCGGTTTTGACCTCGCAGTCTGATTCCGGCTCTAATCTTTTAGTCTGATTCTGGCTCTGATCTCTCACACTGATTCTGGCTCTGTCCTCTTATACTGATTCTGGCTCTGACCTCTCAGTCTGATTCTGGTTCTGACCTCTCATACTGATTCTGGCTCTGATCTCTCAGTATGATTCCAGCTCTGACCTTTCAGTCTGAGTCTGGCTCTGACCTCTTATACTGATTCTGGCTCTAACCTCTCAGACTGATTCTGGCTCTGACTTCTCATCCTGATTTTGGCTCTGAACTCTCAGACTGATTCCAGCTCTGACCTTTCAGTATGATTCCGGCTCTGACCTCGCAGTCTGATTGCGGCTCTGACCTTTCAATCTGATTCTGGCTCTGACCTCTCATACTGATTCTGGCTCAGATCTCTCAGTGTGAATCCAGCTCTGACCTCTCAGTCTGTCTCTGGCTCTGATCTCTGATACTGTTTCTGGCTCTGACCTCTTAGTCTGATTCTGGCTCTGACCTCTTAGTCTGATTCTGGCTCTGACCTCTCATACTGATTCTGGCTCTGACCTCTCATACTGATTCTGGCTCTGACCTCTCATACTGATTCTGGCTTTGACCTCTTATACTGATTCTGGCTCTGATCTCTCATACTGATTCTGGCTCTGACCTCTTAGTCTGATTCTGGCTCTGACCTCTCAGTCTAATTCTGGCTCTGACCTCTCATACTGATTCTGGCTCTGATCTCTCATACTGATTCTGGCTCTGACCTCTTAGTCTGATTCTGGCTCTGACCTCTCAGTCTGATTCTGGCTCTGACCTCTCATACTGCTTCTGGCTCTGATCTCTCACACTGATTATGGCTCTGACCTCTCATACTGCTTCTGGGTCTGACCTCTCAGACTGATTCTGGCTCTGACTTCTTAGACTGATTTTGGCTCTGATGTCTCAGACTGATTCCGGCTCTGACCTCTCAGTATAATTCCGGCTCTGACCTCGCAGTCTGATAACGGCTCTGACCTTTCAGTCTAATTCTGGCTCTGATCTCTCATACTGATTCTGGCTCTGACCTCTCATATTGATTCTGGCTCTGACCTCTCAGTTTGATTCCAGCTCTGACCTCTCATATTGATTCTGGTTCTGACCTCTTATACTGATTCTGGATCTGATCTCTCATACTGATTCTGGCTCTGACCTCATATTCTGATTCTGGCTCTTTCCTCTCAGTCTGATTCAGGCTCTGACCTCAAATACTGATTCTGGCTCTGACCACTCAGACTGATTCCGGTTCTGACCTCTCAGTCTTATTTTGGCTCTGACCTCTCAGTCTGATTCTGGTTCTGACCTCTCATACTGATTCTGGCTCTGACCTCTCATACAGATTCTGGCTCTGATCTCTTAGTCTAATTCTGGCTCAGACCTCTCAGTCTGATTCTGGCTCTGACCTCTCACTCTGATTCGGCCTTTGACCTCTCATACTGATTCTGGCTCTGATCTCTCACACTGATTATGGCTCTGACCTCTCATACTGCTTCTGGGTCTGACCTCTCAGACTGATAATGGCTCTGACTTCTTAGACTGATTTTGGCTTTGACCTCTCAGACTGATTCCGGCTCTGACTTCTTAGACTGATTTTGGCCCTGACCTCTCAGACTGATTCCGGCTCTGACTTCTTAGACTGATTTTGGCTCTGATCTCTCATACTGATTCTGGCTCTGACCTCTTATACTGATTCTGGCTCTGACCTTTCATACTGATTCTGGCTCTGACCTCTCATACTGATTCTGGCTCTGATCTCTCAGTCTGATTCCGGATCTGACCTCTCAGTCTGATTCTGGCTCTGATCTCTCAGTTTGAATCCGGCTCTGACCTCTCATACTGCTTCTGGCTCTCACCTCTTAGACTGATTCTGGCTTTGACCTCTCAGTCTGATTCCAGCTCTGACCTCTCAGTCTGATTCTGGCTCTGACCTGTCATTCTGATTCTGGCTCTGACCTCTTATACTGATTCTGGCTCTGATCTCTCATACTGATTCAGGCTCTGACCTCTTAGTCTGATTCTGGCTCTGACCTCTCAGTCTGATTCTGGCTCTGACCTCTCATACTGATTCTGGCTCTGATCTCTTACACTGATTATGGCTCTGACCTCTCATACTGCTTCTGGGTCTGACCTCTCAGACTGATTCTGGCTCTGACTTCTTAAACTGATTCCGGCTCTGACCTCTAAGTATGATTCCGGCTCTGACCTCGCAGTCTGATTCCGGCTCTGACCTTTCAGTCTGATTCTGGCTCTGATCTCTCATACTGATTCTGGCTCTGATCTCTCATACTGATTCTGGCTCTGACCTCTCAGTCTAATTCCGGCTCTGACCTCTCATATTGATTCTGGCTCTGACCTCTTAGTCTGATTCTGGCTCTGACCTCTCATTCTGATTCTGGCTCTTACCTCTCAGTCTGATTCAGACTCTGACCTCAAATACTGATTCTGGCTCTGACCACTCAGACTGATTCCGGTTCTGACCTCTCAGTCTTATTTTGGCTCTGACCTCTCAGTCTGATTCTGGTTCTGACTTCTCATACTGATTCTGGCTCTGACCTCTCATACAGATTCTGGCTCTGATCTCTTAGTCTAATTCTGGCTCTGATCTCTCACACTGATTATGGCTCTGACCTCTCATACTGCTTCTGGGTCTGACCTCTCAGACTGATTATGGCTCTGACTTCTTAGACTGATTTTGGCTCTGACCTCTCAGACTGATTCCGTCTCTGACCTCTCAGTATGATTCCGGCTCTGACCTCGCAGTCTGATTCCGGCTCTGACCTTTCAGTCTGATTCTGGCTCTGATCTCTCATACTGATTCTGGCTCTGATCGCTCATACTGATTCTGGCTCTGACCTCTTATACTGATTCTGGCTCTGATCTCTCATACTGATTCTGGCTCTGACCTCTTAGTCTGATTCTGGCTCTGACCTCTCATGCTGATTCTGGCTCTGATCTCTCATACTGATTCTGGCTCTGATCTCTCATACTGATTCTGGCTCTGACCTCTTATACTGATTCTGGCTCTGATCTCTCATACTTATTCTGGCTCTGACCTCTTAGTCTGATTCTGGCTCTGACCTCTCATACTGATTCTGGCTCTGACCTCTCATATTGATTCTGGCTCTGACCTCTCAGTCTGATTCCGGCTCTGACCTCTCATATTGATTCTGGCTCTGACCTCTTATACTAATTCTGGCTCTGACCTCTCATACTGATTCTGGCTCTGACTTCTTAGACTGATTTTGGCTCTGACCTCTCAGACTGATTCCGTCTCTGACCTCTAAGTATGATTCCGGTTTTGACCTCGCAGTCTGATTCCGGCTCTAATCTTTTAGTCTGATTCTGGCTCTGATCTCTCACACTGATTCTGGCTCTGTCCTCTTATACTGATTCTGGCTCTGACCTCTCATACTAATTCTTGTTCTGATCTCTTAGACTGATTCTGACTCTGACCTCTTATACTGATTCTGGTTCTGATCTCTCATACTTATTCTGGCTCTGACCTCTTAGTCTGATTCTGGCTCTGACCTCTCATACTGATTCTGGCTCTGATCTCTCATACTGATTCTGGCTCTGATCTCTCAGACTGATTCCGGCTCTGACCTCTGAGTATGATTCCGGCTCTGACCTCTGAGTATGATTCCGGCTCTGACCTCGCAGTCTGATTCCGGCTCTGACCTTTCAGTCTGATTCTGGCTCTGATCTCTCATACTGATTCTGGCTCTGATCTCTCATACTGATTCTGGCTCTGACCTCTTATATTGATTCTGGCTCTGATCTCTCATACTTATTCTGGCTCTGACCTCTTAGTCTGATTCTGGCTCTGACCTCTCATACTGATTCTGGCTCTGATCTCTCATACTGATTCTGGCTCTGACCTCTCAGTCTGATTCCGGCTCTTACCTCTCATATTGATTCTGGCTCTGACCTCTTATACTGATTCTGGCTCTGATCTCTCATACTGATTCTGGCTCTGACCTCTTAGTCTGATTCTGGCTCTGACCTCTCATACTGATTCTGGCTCTGACCTCTCATACTGATTCTGGCTCTGACCTCTCATACTGATTCTGGCTCTGATCTCTCATACTGATTCTGGCTCTGACCTCTTAGTCTGATTCTGGCTCTGACCTCTCAGTCTGATTCTGGCTCTGACCTCTCATACTGATTCTGGATCTGATCTCTCACACTGATTATGGCTCTGACCTCTTATACCGATTCTGGCTCTGATCTCTCATACTGATTCAGGCTCTGACCTCTTAGTCTGATTCTGGCTCTGACCTCTCAGTCTGATTCTGGCTCTGACCTCTCATACTGCTTCTGGGTCTGACCTCTCAGTCTGATTATGGCTCTGACTTCTTAGACTGATTTTGGCTCTGACCTCTCAGACTGATTCCGTCTCTGACCTCTAAGTATGATTCCGGTTTTGACCTCGCAGTCTGATTCCGGCTCTAATCTTTTAGTCTGATTCTGGCTCTGATCTCTCACACTGATTCTGGCTCTGTCCTCTTATACTGATTCTGGCTCTGACCTCTCAGTCTGATTCTGGTTCTGACCTCTCATACTGATTCTGGCTCTGATCTCTCAGTATGATTCCAGCTCTGACCTTTCAGTCTGAGTCTGGCTCTGACCTCTTATACTGATTCTGGCTCTAACCTCTCAGACTGATTCTGGCTCTGACTTCTCATCCTGATTTTGGCTCTGAACTCTCAGACTGATTCCAGCTCTGACCTTTCAGTATGATTCCGGCTCTGACCTCGCAGTCTGATTGCGGCTCTGACCTTTCAATCTGATTCTGGCTCTGACCTCTCATACTGATTCTGGCTCAGATCTCTCAGTGTGAATCCAGCTCTGACCTCTCAGTCTGTCTCTGGCTCTGATCTCTGATACTGTTTCTGGCTCTGACCTCTTAGTCTGATTCTGGCTCTGACCTCTTAGTCTGATTCTGGCTCTGACCTCTCATACTGATTCTGGCTCTGACCTCTCATACTGATTCTGGCTCTGACCTCTCATACTGATTCTGGCTTTGACCTCTTATACTGATTCTGGCTCTGATCTCTCATACTGATTCTGGCTCTGACCTCTTAGTCTGATTCTGGCTCTGACCTCTCAGTCTAATTCTGGCTCTGACCTCTCATACTGATTCTGGCTCTGATCTCTCATACTGATTCTGGCTCTGACCTCTTAGTCTGATTCTGGCTCTGACCTCTCAGTCTGATTCTGGCTCTGACCTCTCATACTGCTTCTGGCTCTGATCTCTCACACTGATTATGGCTCTGACCTCTCATACTGCTTCTGGGTCTGACCTCTCAGACTGATTCTGGCTCTGACTTCTTAGACTGATTTTGGCTCTGATGTCTCAGACTGATTCCGGCTCTGACCTCTCAGTATAATTCCGGCTCTGACCTCGCAGTCTGATAACGGCTCTGACCTTTCAGTCTAATTCTGGCTCTGATCTCTCATACTGATTCTGGCTCTGACCTCTCATATTGATTCTGGCTCTGACCTCTCAGTTTGATTCCAGCTCTGACCTCTCATATTGATTCTGGTTCTGACCTCTTATACTGATTCTGGATCTGATCTCTCATACTGATTCTGGCTCTGACCTCATATTCTGATTCTGGCTCTTTCCTCTCAGTCTGATTCAGGCTCTGACCTCAAATACTGATTCTGGCTCTGACCACTCAGACTGATTCCGGTTCTGACCTCTCAGTCTTATTTTGGCTCTGACCTCTCAGTCTGATTCTGGTTCTGACCTCTCATACTGATTCTGGCTCTGACCTCTCATACAGATTCTGGCTCTGATCTCTTAGTCTAATTCTGGCTCAGACCTCTCAGTCTGATTCTGGCTCTGACCTCTCACTCTGATTCGGCCTTTGACCTCTCATACTGATTCTGGCTCTGATCTCTCACACTGATTATGGCTCTGACCTCTCATACTGCTTCTGGGTCTGACCTCTCAGACTGATAATGGCTCTGACTTCTTAGACTGATTTTGGCTTTGACCTCTCAGACTGATTCCGGCTCTGACTTCTTAGACTGATTTTGGCCCTGACCTCTCAGACTGATTCCGGCTCTGACTTCTTAGACTGATTTTGGCTCTGATCTCTCATACTGATTCTGGCTCTGACCTCTTATACTGATTCTGGCTCTGACCTTTCATACTGATTCTGGCTCTGACCTCTCATACTGATTCTGGCTCTGATCTCTCAGTCTGATTCCGGATCTGACCTCTCAGTCTGATTCTGGCTCTGATCTCTCAGTTTGAATCCGGCTCTGACCTCTCATACTGCTTCTGGCTCTCACCTCTTAGACTGATTCTGGCTTTGACCTCTCAGTCTGATTCCAGCTCTGACCTCTCAGTCTGATTCTGGCTCTGACCTGTCATTCTGATTCTGGCTCTGACCTCTTATACTGATTCTGGCTCTGATCTCTCATACTGATTCAGGCTCTGACCTCTTAGTCTGATTCTGGCTCTGACCTCTCAGTCTGATTCTGGCTCTGACCTCTCATACTGATTCTGGCTCTGATCTCTTACACTGATTATGGCTCTGACCTCTCATACTGCTTCTGGGTCTGACCTCTCAGACTGATTCTGGCTCTGACTTCTTAAACTGATTCCGGCTCTGACCTCTAAGTATGATTCCGGCTCTGACCTCGCAGTCTGATTCCGGCTCTGACCTTTCAGTCTGATTCTGGCTCTGATCTCTCATACTGATTCTGGCTCTGATCTCTCATACTGATTCTGGCTCTGACCTCTCAGTCTAATTCCGGCTCTGACCTCTCATATTGATTCTGGCTCTGACCTCTTAGTCTGATTCTGGCTCTGACCTCTCATTCTGATTCTGGCTCTTACCTCTCAGTCTGATTCAGACTCTGACCTCAAATACTGATTCTGGCTCTGACCACTCAGACTGATTCCGGTTCTGACCTCTCAGTCTTATTTTGGCTCTGACCTCTCAGTCTGATTCTGGTTCTGACTTCTCATACTGATTCTGGCTCTGACCTCTCATACAGATTCTGGCTCTGATCTCTTAGTCTAATTCTGGCTCTGATCTCTCACACTGATTATGGCTCTGACCTCTCATACTGCTTCTGGGTCTGACCTCTCAGACTGATTATGGCTCTGACTTCTTAGACTGATTTTGGCTCTGACCTCTCAGACTGATTCCGTCTCTGACCTCTCAGTATGATTCCGGCTCTGACCTCGCAGTCTGATTCCGGCTCTGACCTTTCAGTCTGATTCTGGCTCTGATCTCTCATACTGATTCTGGCTCTGATCGCTCATACTGATTCTGGCTCTGACCTCTTATACTGATTCTGGCTCTGATCTCTCATACTGATTCTGGCTCTGACCTCTTAGTCTGATTCTGGCTCTGACCTCTCATGCTGATTCTGGCTCTGATCTCTCATACTGATTCTGGCTCTGATCTCTCATACTGATTCTGGCTCTGACCTCTTATACTGATTCTGGCTCTGATCTCTCATACTTATTCTGGCTCTGACCTCTTAGTCTGATTCTGGCTCTGACCTCTCATACTGATTCTGGCTCTGACCTCTCATATTGATTCTGGCTCTGACCTCTCAGTCTGATTCCGGCTCTGACCTCTCATATTGATTCTGGCTCTGACCTCTTATACTAATTCTGGCTCTGACCTCTCATACTGATTCTGGCTCTGACCTCTCATACTGATTCTGGCTCTGACCTCTTATACTGATTCTGGCTCTGATCTCTCATACTGATTCTGGCTCTGACCTCTTAGTCTGATTCTGGCTCTGACCTCTCATACTGATTCTGGCTCTGACCTCTCATTCTGATTCTGGCTCTGACCTCTCATACTGATTCTGGCTCTGACCTCTTATACTGATTCTGGCTCTAATCTCTCATACTGATTCTGGCTCTGACCTCTTAGACTGATTCTGGCTCTGACCTCTCAGTCTGATTCTGGCTCTGACCTCTCATACTGATTCTGGCTCTGACCTCTTATACTGATTCTGGCTCTGACCTTTTAAACTGATTCTGGCTCTGATCTCTCATACTGATTCTGGCTCTGACCTCTTAGTCTGATTCTGGCTCTGACCTCTTAGTCTGATTCTGGCTCTGACCTCTCATACTGATTCTGGCTCTGACCTCTCATACTGATTCTGGCTCTGACCTCTTATACTGATTCTGGCTCTGATCTCTCATACTGATTCTGGCTCTGACCTCTTAGTCTGATTCTGGCTCTGACCTCTCAGTCTGATTCTGGCTCTGATCTCTCATACTGATTCTGGCTCTGACCTCTCATATTATTTCTGGCTCTTACCTCTCAGTCTAATTCCGGCTCTGACCTCTCATATTGATTCTGGCTCTGACCTCTTAGTCTGATTCTGGCTCTGACCTCTCATTCTGATTCTGGCTCTTACCTCTCAGTCTGATTCAGGCTCTGACCTCAAATACTGATTCTGGCTCTGACCACTCAGACTGATTCCGGTTCTGACCTCTCAGTCTTATTTTGGCTCTGACCTCTCAGTCTGATTCTGGTTCTGACTTCTCATACTGATTCTGGCTCTGACCTCTCATACAGATTCTGGCTCTGATCTCTTAGTCTAATTCTGGCTCTGATCTCTCACACTGATTATGGCTCTGACCTCTCATACTGCTTCTGGGTCTGACCTCTCAGACTGATTATGGCTCTGACTTCTTAGACTGATTTTGGCTCTGACCTCTCAGACTGATTCCGTCTCTGACCTCTCAGTATGATTCCGGCTCTGACCTCGCAGTCTGATTCCGGCTCTGACCTCGCAGTCTGATTCCGGCTCTGACCTTTCAGTCTGATTCTGGCTCTGATCTCTCATACTGATTCTGGCTCTGATCTCTCATACTGATTCTGGCTCTGACCTCTTATACTGATTCTGGCTCTGATCTCTCATACTGATTCTGGCTCTAAACTTCTTAGTCTGATACTGGCTCTGACCTCTCATGCTGATTCTGGCTCTGATCTCTCATACTGATTCTGGCTCTGATCTCTCATACTGATTCTGGCTCTGATCTCTCATACTTATTCTGGCTCTGACCTCTTAGTCTGATTCTGGCTCTGACCTCTCATACTGATTCTGGCTCTGACCTCTCATACTGATTCTGGCTCTGACCTCTCATACTGATTCTGGCTCTGACCTCTTATACTGATTCTGGCTCTGATCTCTCATACTGAATCTGGCTCTGACCTCTTAGTCTGATTCTGGCTCTGACCTCTCATTCTGATTCTGGCTCTGACCTCTCATACTGATTCTGGCTCTGACCTCTTATACTGATTCTGGCTCTAATCTCTCATACTGATTCTGGCTCTGACCTCTTAGACTGATTCTGGCTCTGACCTCTCAGTCTGATTCTGGCTCTGACCTCTCATACTGATTCTGGCTCTGACCTCTTATACTGATTCTGGCTCTGACCTTTTAAACTGATTCTGGCTCTGATCTATCATACTGATTCTGGCTCTGACCTCTTAGTCTGATTCTGGCTCTGACCTCTCATACTGATTCTGGCTCTGATCTCTCATACTGATTCTGGCTCTGACCTCTTAGTCTTATTCTGGCTCTGACCTCTCAGTCTGATTCTGGCTCTGATCTCTCATACTGATTCTGGCTCTGATCTCTCATACTGATTCTGGCTCTGTCCTCTTATACTGATTCTGGCTCTGACCTCTCAGTATGATTCCGGCTCTGACCTCGCAGTCTGATTCCGGCTCTGACCTTTCAGTCTGATTCTGGCTCTGATCTCTCATAAAGATTCTGGCTCTGATCTCTCATACTGATTCTGGCTCTGTCCTCTTATACTGATTCTGGCTCTGACCTCTTAGTCTGATTCTGGCTCTGACCTCTCATACTGATTCTGGCTCTGACCTCTCATACTTATTCTGGCTCTGACCTCTCATACTGATTCTGGCTCTGACCTCTTATACTGATTCTGGCTCTGACCTCTTAGTTTGATTCTGGCTCTGACCTCTTAGTTTGATTCTGGCTCTGACCTCTCATACTGATTCTGGCTCTGATCTCTCATACTGATTCTGGCTCTGACCTCTTAGTCTGATTCTGGCTCTGACCTCTCATACTGATTCTGGCTCTGACCTCTCATTCTGATTCTGGCTCTGACCTCTCATACTGATTCTGGCTCTGACCTCTTATACTGATTCTGGCTCTAATCTCTCATACTGATTCTGGCTCTGACCTCTTAGACTGATTCTGGCTCTGACCTCTCAGTCTGATTCTGGCTCTGACCTCTCATACTGATTCTGGCTCTGACCTCTTATACTGATTCTGGCTCTGACCTTTTAAACTGATTCTGGCTCTGATCTCTCATACTGATTCTGGCTCTGACCTCTTCGTCTGATTCTGGCTCTGACCTCTCATACTGATTCTGGCTCTGACCTCTCATACTGATTCTGGCTCTGACCTCTTATACTGATTCTGGCTCTGATCTCTCATACTGATTCTGGCTCTGACCTCTTAGTCTGATTCTGGCTCTGACCTCTCAGTCTGATTCTGGCTCTGATCTCTCATACTGATTCTGGCTCTGACCTCTCATATTAATTCTGGCTCTGACCTCTCAGTCTAATTCCGGCTCTGACCTCTCATATTGATTCTGGCTCTGACCTCTTAGTCTGATTCTGGCTCTGACCTCTCATTCTGATTCTGGCTCTTACCTCTCAGTCTGATTCAGGCTCTGACCTCAAATACTGATTCTGGCTCTGACCACTCAGACTGATTCCGGTTCTGACCTCTCAGTCTTATTTTGGCTCTGACCTCTCAGTCTGATTCTGGTTCTGACTTCTCATACTGATTCTGGCTCTGACCTCTCATACAGATTCTGGCTCTGATCTCTTAGTCTAATTCTGGCTCTGATCTCTCACACTGATTATGGCTCTGACCTCTCATACTGCTTCTGGGTCTGACCTCTCAGACTGATTATGGCTCTGACTTCTTAGACTGATTTTGGCTCTGACCTCTCAGACTGATTCCGTCTCTGACCTCTCAGTATGATTCCGGCTCTGACCTCGCAGTCTGATTCCGGCTCTGACCTTTCAGTCTGATTCTGGCTCTGATCTCTCATACTGATTCTGGCTCTGTCCTCTTATACTGATTCTGGCTCTGACCTCTCATACTTATTCTGGCTCTGACCTCTCATACTGATTCTGGCTCTGATCTCTCATACTGATTCTGGCTCTGATCTCTCATACTGATTCTGGCTCTGACCTCTTATACTGATTCTGGCTCTGATCTCTCATACTTATTCTGGCTCTGACCTCTTAGTCTGATTCTGGCTCTGACCTCTCATACTGATTCTGGCTCTGATCTCTCATACTGATTCTGGCTCTGACCTCTCATATTGATTCTGGCTCTGACCTCTCAGTCTGATTCCGGCTCTGACCTCTCATATTGATTCTGGCTCTGACCTCTTATACTAATTCTGGCTCTGACCTCTCATACTGATTCTGGCTCTGACCTCTCATACTGATTCTGGCTCTGACCTCTTATACTGATTCTGGCTCTGATCTCTCATACTGATTCTGGCTCTGACCTCTTAGTCTGATTCTGGCTCTGACCTCTCATACTGATTCTGGCTCTAACCTCTCATTCTGATTCTGGCTCTGACCTCTCATACTGATTCTGGCTCTGACCTCTTATACTGATTCTGGCTCTAATCTCTCATACTGATTCTGGCTCTGACCTCTTAGACTGATTCTGGCTCTGACCTCTCTGTCTGATTCTGGCTCTGACCTCTCATACTGATTCTGGCTCTGACCTCTTATACTGATTCTGGCTCTGACCTCTTAAACTGATTCTGGCTCTGATCTCTCATACTGATTCTGGCTCTGACCTCTTAGTCTGATTCTGGCTCTGACCTCTCATACTGATTCTGGCTCTGACCTCTCATACTGATTCTGGCTCTGACCTCTTATACTGATTCTGGCTCTGATCTCTCATACTGATTCTGGCTCTGACCTCTTAGTCTGATTCTGGCTCTGACCTCTTAGTCTGATTCTGGCTCTGATCTCTCATACTGATTCTGGCTCTGATCTCTCAGACTGATTCCGGCTCTGACCTCTCAGTATGATTCCGGCTCTGACCTCGCAGTCTGATTCTGGCTCTGATCTCTCATACTGATTCTGGCTCTGATCTCTCATACTGATTCTGGCTCTGTCCTCTTATACTGATTCTGGCTCTGACCTATCATACTTATTCTGGCTCTGACCTCTCATACTGATTCTGGCTCTGACCTCTTATACTGACTCTGGCTCTGACCTCTTAGTCTGATTCTGGCTCTGACCTCTCATACTGATTCTGGCTCTGATCTCTCATACTGATTCTGGCTCTGATCTCTCATACTGATTCTGGCTCTGACCTCTTAGTCTGATTCTGGCTCTGACCTCTCATACTGATTCTGGCTCTAACCTCTCATTCTGATTCTGGCTCTGACCTCTCATACTGATTCTGGCTCTGACCTCTTATACTGATTCTGGCTCTAATCTCTCATACTGATTCTGGCTCTGACCTCTTAGACTGATTCTGGCTCTGACCTCTCTGTCTGATTCTGGCTCTGACCTCTCATACTGATTCTGGCTCTGACCTCTCATACTGATTCTGGCTCTGACCTCTCATACTGATTCTGGCTCTGACCTCTTATACTGATTCTGGCTCTGACCTCTCAGTCTGATTCTGGCTCTGATCTCTCATACTGATTCTGGCTCTGATCTCTCAGACTGATTCCGGCTCTGACCTCTCAGTATGATTCCGGCTCTGATCTCTCATACTGATTCTGGCTCTGACCTCTTAGTCTGATTCTGGCTCTGACCTCTCAGTCTGATTCTGGCTCTGATCTCTCATACTGATTCTGGCTCTGATCTCTCAGACTGATTCCGGCTCTGACCTCTCAGTATGATTCCGGCTCTGACCTCGCAGTCTGATTCTGGCCTTGATCTCTCATACTGATTCTGGCTCTGATCTCTCATACTGATTCTGGCTCTGTCCTCTTATACTGATTCTTGCTCTGACCTCTTAGTCTGATTCTGGCTCTGACCTCTCATACTGATTCTGGCTCTGACCTCTCATACTTATTCTGGCTCTGACCTCTCATACTGATTCTGGCTCTGACCTCTTATACTGACTCTGGCTCTGACCTCTTAGTCTGATTCTGGCACTGACCTCTCATACTGATTCTGGCTCTGATCTCTCATACTGATTCTGGCTCTGACCTCTTAGTCTGATTCTGGCTCTGACCTCTCAGTCTGATTCTGGCTCTGACCTCTCATACTGATTCTGGCTCTTATCTCTCACACTGATTATGGCTCTGACCTCTCATACTGCTTCTGGGTCTGACCTCTCAGTCTGATTCCGGCTCTGACCTCTCATATTGATTCTGGCTCTGACCTCTCATACTGATTCTGGCTCTGACCTCTCATACTGATTCTGGCTCTGACCTCTTATACTGATTCTGGCTCTGATCTCTCATACTGATTCTGGCTCTGACCTCTTAGTCTGATTCTGGCTCTGACCTCTCAGTCTTATTCTGGCTCTGATCTCTCATACTGATTCTGGCTCTGATCTCTCAGACTGATTCCGGCTCTGACCTCTCAGTATGATTCCGGCTCTGACCTCGCAGTCTGATTTCGGCTCTGACCTCTCAGTCTGACTCTGGCTCTGGTCTCTGATACTGATTCTGGCTCTGACCTCTCATACTAATTCTTGTTCTGATCTCTTAGACTGATTCTGACTCTGACCTCTTATACTGATTCTGGTTCTGATCTCTCATACTTATTCTGGCTCTGACCTCTTAGTCTGATTCTGGCTCTGACCTCTCATACTGATTCTGGCTCTGATCTCTCATACTGATTCTGGCTCTGATCTCTCAGACTGATTCCGGCTCTGACCTCTCAGTATGATTCCGGCTCTGACCTCGCAGTCTAATTCCGGCTCTGACCTTTCAGTCTGATTCTGGCTCTGATCTCTCATACTGATTCTGGCTCTGATCTCTCATACTGATTCTGGCTCTGACCTCTTAGACTTATTCTGGCTCTGATCTCTCATACTTATTTTGGCTCTGACCTCTTAGTCTGATTCTGGCTCTGACCTCTCATACTGATTCTGGTTCTGATCTCTCATACTGATTCTGGCTCTGACCTCTCATATTGATTCTGGCTCTGACCTCTCAGTCTGATTCCGGCTCTGACCTCTCATATTGATTTTGGCTCTGACCTCTTATACTGATTCTGGCTCTGACCTCTCATACTGATTCTGGCTCTGACCTCTCATACTGATTCTGGCTCTGACCTCTTATACTGATTCTGGCTCTGATCTATCATACTGATTCTGGCTCTGACCTCTCAGTCTGATTCTGGCTCTGACCTCTCATACTGATTCTGGCTCTGACCTCTCATACTGATTCTGGCTCTGACCTCTCATACTGATTCTGGCTTTGACCTCTTATACTGATTCTGGCTCTGATCTCTCATACTGATTCTGGCTCTGACCTCTTAGTCTGACTCTGGCTCTGACCTCTCAGTCTGATTCTGGCTCTGACCTCTCATACTAATTCTGGCTCTGATCTCTCACACTGATTATGGCTCTGACCTCTCATACTGCTTCTGGGTCTGACCTCTCAGACTGATTCTGGCTCTGACTTCTTAGACTGATTTTGGCTCTGATCTCTCAGACTGATTCCGGCTCTGACCTCTCAGTATGATTCCGGCTCTGACCTCACAGTCTGATTCCGGCTCTGACCTTTCAGTCTAATTCTGGCTCTGATCTCTCATACTGATTCTGGCTCTGATCTCTCATACTGATTCTGGCTCTGATCTCTCATACTGATTCTGGCTCTGACCTCTTATACTGATTCTGGCTCTGATCTCTCATACTGATTCTGGCTCTGACCTCTTAGTCTGATTCTGGCTCTCACCTCTCATACTGATTCTGGCTCTGACCTCTCATACTGAATCTGGTTCTGACCTCTCATACTGATTCCGGCTCTGACCTGTCATTCTTATTCCGGCTCTGACCTATCAGTCTGACTCTGGCTCTGATCTCTGATACTGATTCTGGCTCTGACCTCTCATACTAATTCTTGTTCTGATCTCTTAGACTGATTCTGACTCTGACCTCTCAGTCTGATTCTGGCTCTGACCTCTCATACTGATTCTGTTTCTGATCTCTCATACTTATTCTGGCTCTGACCTCTTAGTCTGATTCTTGCTCTGACCTCTCATACTGATTCTGGCTCTGATCTCTCAGACTGATTCCGTCTCTGACCTCTCAGTATGATTCCGGCTCTGACCTCGCAGTCTGATTCCGGCTCTGACCTTTCAGTCTGATTCTGGCTCTGATCTCTCATACTGATTCTGGCTCTGATCTCTCATACTGATTCTGGCTCTGACCTCTTAGACTTATTCTGGCTCTGATCTCTCATTCTTATTTTGGCTCTGACCTCTTAGTCTGATTCTGGCTCTGACCTCTCATACTGATTCTGGTTCTGATCTCTCATACTGATTCTGGCTCTGACCTCTCATATTGATTCTGGCTCTGACCTCTCAGTCTGATTCCGGCTCTGACCTCTCATATTGATTCTGGCTCTGACCTCTTATACTGATTCTGGCTCTGACCTCTCATACTGATTCTGGCTCTGACCTCTCATACTGATTCTGGCTCTGACCTCTTATACTGATTCTGGCTCTGATCTATCATACTGATTCTGGCTCTGACCTCTTAGTCTGATTCTGGCTCTGACCTCTCATACTCATTCTGGCTCTGACCTCTCATACTGATTCTGGCTCTGACCTCTCATACTGATTCTGGCTTTGACCTCTTATACTGATTCTGGCTCTGATCTCTCATACTGATTCTGGCTCTGACCTCATAGTCTGATTCTGGCTCTGACCTCTCCGTCTGATTCTGGCTCTGACCTCTCATACTGATTCTGGCTCTGATCTCTCATACTGATTCTGGCTCTGACCTCTTAGTCTGACTCTGGCTCTGACCTCTCAGTCTGATTCTGGCTCTGACCTCTCATACTGCTTCTGGCTCTGATCTCTCACACTGATTATGGCTCTGACCTCTCATACTGCTTCTGGGTCTGACCTCTCAGACTGATTCTGGCTCTGACTTCTTAGACTGATTTTGGCTCTGATCTCTCAGACTGATTCCGGCTCTGACCTCTCAGTATGATTCCGGCTCTGACCTCGCAGTCTGATTCCGGCTCTGACCTTTCAGTCTAATTCTGGCTCTGATCTCTCATACTGATTCTGGCTCTGATCTCTCATACTGATTCTGGCTCTGACCTCTTATACTGATTCTGGCTCTGATCTCTCATACTGATTCAGGCTCTGACCTCTTAGTCTGATTCTGGCTCTGACCTCTCAGTCTGATTCTGGCTCTGACCTCTCATACTGATTCTGGCTCTGATCTCTTACACTGATTATGGCTCTGACCTCTCATACTGCTTGTGGGTCTGACCTCTCAGACTGATTCTGGCTCTGACTTCTTAAACTGATTCCAGCTCTGACCTCTAAGTATGATTCCGGCTCTGACCTCGCAGTCTGATTCCGGCTCTGACCTTTCAGTCTGATTCTGGCTCTGATCTCTCATACTGTTTCTGGCTCTGACCTCTCATATTAATTCTGTCTCCGACCTCTCAGTCTAATTCCGGCTCTGACCTCTCATATTGATTCTGGCTCTGACCTCTTAGTCTGATTCCGGCTCTGACCTCTCATTCTGATTCTGGCTCTTACCTCTCAGTCTGATTCAGGCTCTGACCTCAAATACTGATTCTGGCTCTGACCACTCAGACTGATTCCGGTTCTGACCTCTCAGTCTTATTTTGGCTCTGACCTCTCAGTCTGATTCTGGTTCTGACTTCTCATACTGATTCTGGCTCTGACCTCTCATACAGATTCTGGCTCTGATCTCTTAGTCTAATTCTGGCTCTGATCTCTCACACTGATTATGGCTCTGACCTCTCATACTGCTTCTGGGTCTGACCTCTCAGACTGATTCCGTCTCTGACCTCTCAGTATGATTCCGGCTCTGACCTCGCAGTCTGATTCCGGCTCTGACCTTTCAGTCTGATTCTGGCTCTGATCTCTCATACTGATTCTGGCTCTGATCTCTCATACTGATTCTGGCTCTGACCTCTTATACTGATTCTGGCTCTGATCTCTCATACTGATTCTGGCTCTGACCTCTTAGTCTGATTCTGGCTCTGACCTCTCATACTGATTCTGGCTCTGATCTCTCATACTGATTCTGGCTCTGATCTCTCATACTGATTCTGGCTCTGACCTCTTATACTGATTCTGGCTCTGATCTCTCATACTTATTCTGGCTCTGACCTCTTAGTCTGATTCTGGCTCTGACCTCTCATACTGATTCTGGCTCTGATCTCTCATACTGATTCTGCCTCTGACCTCTCATATTGATTCTGGCTCTGACCTCTCAGTCTGATTCCTGCTCTGACCTCTCATATTGATTCTGGCTCTGACCTCTTATACTAATTCTGGCTCTGACCTCTCATACTGATTCTGGCTCTGACCTCTTATACTGATTCTGGCTCTGATCTCTCATACTGATTCTGGCTCTGACCTCTTAGTCTGATTCTGGCTCTGACCTCTCATACTGATTCTGGCTCTAACCTCTCATTCTGATTCTGGCTCTGACCTCTCATACTGATTCTGGCTCTGACCTCTTATACTGATTCTGGCTCTAATCTCTCATACTGATTCTGGCTCTGACCTCTTAGGCCGGGTTCACACGGAGTTACGTGCCGCGAGATTTGGCACGTAGACGCCGCGTGACCCTTTGCGTGGCGTACACGCTCCCATTCATTTCAATGGGAGCGGGGAGCGTATGCGCCGCGCTAGTTTGCGGCCGTGCATTTATTCACGGCCGCAAACTAGCACGGCGCATACGCTCCCCGCTCCCATTGAAATGAATGGGAGCGTGTACGGCACGCAAAGGGTCACGCGGCGTCTACGTGCCAAATCTCGCGGCACGTAACTCCGTGTGAACCCGGCCTTAGACTGATTCTGGCTCTGACCTCTCAGTCTGATTCTGGCTCTGACCTCTCATACTGATTCTGGCTCTGACCTCTTATACTGATTCTGGCTCTGACCTCTTAAACTGATTCTGGCTCTGATCTCTCATACTGATTCTGGCTCTGACCTCTTAGTCTGATTCTGGCTCTGACCTCTCATACTGATTCTGGCTCTGACCTCTCATACTGATTCTGGCTCTGACCTCTTATACTGATTCTGGCTCTGATCTCTCATACTGATTCTGGCTCTGACCTCTTAGTCTGATTCTGGCTCTGACCTCTCAGTCTGATTCTGGCTCTGATCTCTCATACTGATTCTGGCTCTGATCTCTCAGACTGATTCCGGCTCTGACCTCTCAGTATGATTCCGGCTCTGACCTCGCAGTCTGATTCTGGCTCTGATCTCTCATACTGATTCTGGCTCTGATCTCTCATACTGATTCTGGCTCTGTCCTCTTATACTGATTCTGGCTCTGACCTCTTAGTCTGATTCTGGCTCTGACCTCTCATACTGATTCCGGCTCTGACCTCTCATACTTATTCTGGCTCTGACCTCTCATACTGATTCTGGCTCTGACCTCTTATACTGACTCTGGCTCTGACCTCTTAGTCTGATTCTGGCTCTGACCTCTCATACTGATTCTGGCTCTGATCTCTCATACTGATTCTGGCTCTGACCTCTTAGTCTGATTCTGGCTCTGACCTCTCAGTCTGATTCTGGCTCTGACCTCTCATACTGCTTCTGGCTCTTATCTCTCACACTGATTATGGCTCTGACCTCTCATACTGCTTCTGGGTCTGACCTCTCAGTCTGATTCCGGCTCTGACCTCTCATATTGATTCTGGCTCTGACCTCTCATACTGATTCTGGCTCTGACCTCTCATACTGATTCTGGCTCTGACCTCTTATACTGATTCTGGCTCTGATCTCTCATACTGATTCTGGCTCTGACCTCTTAGTCTGATTCTGGCTCTGACCTCTCAGTCTTATTCTGGCTCTGATCTCTCATACTGATTCTGGCTCTGATCTCTCAGACTGATTCCGGCTCTGACCTCTCAGTATGATTCCGGCTCTGACCTCGCAGTCTGATTTCGGCTCTGACCTCTCAGTCTGACTCTGGCTCTGGTCTCTGATACTGATTCTGGCTCTGACCTCTCATACTAATTCTTGTTCTGATCTCTTATACTGATTCTGACTCTGACCTCTTATACTGATTCTGGTTCTGATCTCTCATACTTATTCTGGCTCTGACCTCTTAGTCTGATTCTGGCTCTGACCTCTCATACTGATTCTGGCTCTGATCTCTCAAACTGATTCTGGCTCTGATCTCTCAGACTGATTCCGGCTCTGACCTCTCAGTATGATTCCGGCTCTGACCTCGCAGTCTGATTCCGGCTCTGACCTTTCAGTCTGATTCTGGCTCTGATCTCTCATACTGATTCTGGCTCTGATCTCTCATACTGATTCTGGCTCTGACCTCTTATATTGATTCTGGCTCTGATCTCTCATACTGATTCTGGCTCTGACCTCTTAGTCTGATTCTGGCTCTGACCTCTCATACTGATTCTGGCTCTGACCTCTCATACTGATTCTGGCTCTGACCTCTTATACTGATTCTGGCTCTGATCTCTCATACTGATTCTGGCTCTGACCTCTTAGTCTGATTCTGGCTCTGACCTCTCAGTCTGATTCTGGCTCTGACCTCTCATACTGATTCTGGATCTGATCTCTCACACTGATTATGGCTCTGACCTCTTATACTGATTCTGGCTCTGATCTCTCATACTGATTCAGGCTCTGACCTCTTAGTCTGATTCTGGCTCTGACCTCTCAGTCTGATTCTGGCTCTGACCTCTCATACTGCTTCTGGGTCTGACCTCTCAGTCTGATTATGGCTCTGACTTCTTAGACTGATTTTGGCTCTGACCTCTCAGACTGATTCCGTCTCTGACCTCTAAGTATGATTCCGGTTTTGACCTCGCAGTCTGATTCCGGCTCTAATCTTTTAGTCTGATTCTGGCTCTGATCTCTCACACTGATTCTGGCTCTGTCCTCTTATACTGATTCTGGCTCTGACCTCTCAGTCTGATTCTGGTTCTGACCTCTCATACTGATTCTGGCTCTGATCTCTCAGTATGATTCCAGCTCTGACCTTTCAGTCTGAGTCTGGCTCTGACCTCTTATACTGATTCTGGCTCTAACCTCTCAGACTGATTCTGGCTCTGACTTCTCATCCTGATTTTGGCTCTGAACTCTCAGACTGATTCCAGCTCTGACCTTTCAGTATGATTCCGGCTCTGACGTCGCAGTCTGATTGCGGCTCTGACCTTTCAATCTGATTCTGGCTCTGACCTCTCATACTGATTCTGGATCAGATCTCTCAGTGTGAATCCAGCTCTGACCTCTCAGTCTGACTCTGGCTCTGATCTCTGATACTGTTTCTGGCTCTGACCTCTTAGTCTGATTCTGGCTCTGACCTCTTAGTCTGATTCTGGCTCTGACCTCTCATACTGATTCTGGCTCTGACCTCTCATACTGATTCTGGCTCTGACCTCTCATACTGATTCTGGCTTTGACCTCTTATACTGATTCTGGCTCTGATCTCTCATACTGATTCTGGCTCTGACCTCTTAGTCTGATTCTGGCTCTGACCTCTCAGTCTAATTCTGGCTCTGACCTCTCATACTGATTCTGGCTCTGATCTCTCATACTGATTCTGGCTCTGACCTCTTAGTCTGATTCTGGCTCTGACCTCTCAGTCTGATTCTGGCTCTGACCTCTCATACTGCTTCTGGCTCTGATCTCTCACACTGATTATGGCTCTGACCTCTCATACTGCTTCTGGGTCTGACCTCTCAGACTGATTATGGCTCTGACTTTTTAGACTGATTTTGGCTCTGATCTCTCAGACTGATTCCGGCTCTGACCTCTCAGTATAATTCCGGCTCTGACCTCGCAGTCTGATAACGGCTCTGACCTTTCAGTCTAATTCTGGCTCTGATCTCTCATACTGATTCTGGCTCTGACCTCTCATATTGATTCTGGCTCTGACCTCTCAGTTTGATTCCAGCTCTGACCTCTCATATTGATTCTGGTTCTGACCTCTTATACTGATTCTGGATCTGATCTCTCATACTGATTCTGGCTCTGACCTCTCATTCTGATTCTGGCTCTTACCTCTCAGTCTGATTCAGGCTCTGACCTCAAATACTGATTCTGGCTCTGACCACTCAGACTGATTCCGGTTCTGACCTCTCAGTCTTATTTTGGCTCTGACCTCTCAGTCTGATTCTGGTTCTGACCTCTCATACTGATTCTGGCTCTGACCTCTCATACAGATTCTGGCTCTGATCTCTTAGTCTAATTCTGGCTCAGACCTCTCAGTCTGATTCTGGCTCTGACCTCTCACTCTGATTCGGCCTTTGACCTCTCATACTGATTCTGGCTCTGATCTCTCACACTGATTATGGCTCTGACCTCTCATACTGCTTCTGGGTCTGACCTCTCAGACTGATAATGGCTCTGACTTCTTAGACTGATTTTGGCTTTGACCTCTCAGACTGATTCCGGCTCTGACTTCTTAGACTGATTTTGGCCCTGACCTCTCAGACTGATTCCGGCTCTGACTTCTTAGACTGATTTTGGCTCTGATCTCTCATACTGATTCTGGCTCTGACCTCTTATACTGATTCTGGCTCTGACCTTTCATACTGATTCTGGCTCTGACCTCTCATACTGATTCTGGCTCTGATCTCTCAGTCTGAATCCGGATCTGACCTCTCAGTCTGATTCTGGCTCTGATCTCTCAGTTTGAATCCGGCTCTGACCTCTCATACTGCTTCTGGCTCTCACCTCTTAGACTGATTCTGGCTTTGACCTCTCAGTCTGATTCTGGCTCTGACCTCTCAGTCTGATTCTGGCTCTGACCTCTCATTCTGATTCTGGCTCTGACCTCTTATACTGATTCTGGCTCTGATCTCTCATACTGATTCAGGCTCTGACCTCTTAGTCTGATTCTGGCTCTGACCTCTCAGTCTGATTCTGGCTCTGACCTCTCATACTGATTCTGGCTCTGATCTCTTACACTGATTATGGCTCTGACCTCTCATACTGCTTCTGGGTCTGACCTCTCAGACTGATTCTGGCTCTGACTTCTTAAACTGATTCCGGCTCTGACCTCTAAGTATGATTCCGGCTCTGACCTCGCAGTCTGATTCCGGCTCTGACCTTTCAGTCTGATTCTGGCTCTGATCTCTCATACTGATTCTGGCTCTGACCTCTCATATTAATTCTGGCTCTGACCTCTCAGTCTAATTCCGGCTCTGACCTCTCATATTGATTCTGGCTCTGACCTCTTAGTCTGATTCTGGCTCTGACCTCTCATTCTGATTCTGGCTCTTACCTCTCAGTCTGATTCAGGCTCTGACCTCAAATACTGATTCTGGCTCTGACCACTCAGACTGATTCCGGTTCTGACCTCTCAGTCTTATTTTGGCTCTGACCTCTCAGTCTGATTCTGGTTCTGACTTCTCATACTGATTCTGGCTCTGACCTCTCATACAGATTCTGGCTCTGATCTCTTAGTCTAATTCTGGCTCTGATCTCTCACACTGATTATGGCTCTGACCTCTCATACTGCTTCTGGGTCTGACCTCTCAGACTGATTATGGCTCTGACTTCTTAGACTGATTTTGGCTCTGACCTCTCAGACTGATTCCGTCTCTGACCTCTCAGTATGATTCCGGCTCTGACCTCGCAGTCTGATTCCGGCTCTGACCTTTCAGTCTGATTCTGGCTCTGATCTCTCATACTGATTCTGGCTCTGATCTCTCATACTGATTCTGGCTCTGACCTCTTATACTGATTCTGGCTCTGATCTCTCATACTGATTCTGGCTCTGACCTCTTAGTCTGATTCTGGCTCTGACCTCTCATGCTGATTCTGGCTCTGATCTCTCATACTGATTCTGGCTCTGATCTCTCATACTGATTCTGGCTCTGACCTCTTATACTGATTCTGGCTCTGATCTCTCATACTTATTCTGGCTCTGACCTCTTAGTCTGATTCTGGCTCTGACCTCTCATACTGATTCTGGCTCTGACCTCTCATATTGATTCTGGCTCTGACCTCTCAGTCTGATTCCGGCTCTGACCTCTCATATTGATTCTGGCTCTGACCTCTTATACTAATTCTGGCTCTGACCTCTCATACTGATTCTGGCTCTGACCTCTCATACTGATTCTGGCTCTGACCTCTTATACTAATTCTGGCTCTGATCTCTCATACTGATTCTGGCTCTGACCTCTTAGTCTGATTCTGGCTCTGACCTCTCATACTGATTCTGGCTCTGACCTCTCATTCTGATTCTGGCTCTGACCTCTCATACTGATTCTGGCTCTGACCTCTTATACTGATTCTGGCTCTAATCTCTCATACTGATTCTGGCTCTGACCTCTTAGACTGATTCTGGCTCTGACCTCTCAGTCTGATTCTGGCTCTGACCTCTCATACTGATTCTGGCTCTGACCTCTTATACTGATTCTGGCTCTGACCTTTTAAACTGATTCTGGCTCTGATCTCTCATACTGATTCTGGCTCTGACCTCTTAGTCTGATTCTGGCTCTGACCTCTCATACTGATTCTGGCTCTGACCTCTCATACTGATTCTGGCTCTGACCTCTTATACTGATTCTGGCTCTGATCTCTCATACTGATTCTGGCTCTGACCTCTTAGTCTGATTCTGGCTCTGACCTCTCAGTCTGATTCTGGCTCTGATCTCTCATACTGATTCTGGCTCTGACCTCTCATATTAATTCTGGCTCTGACCTCTCAGTCTAATTCCGGCTCTGACCTCTCATATTGATTCTGGCTCTGACCTCTTAGTCTGATTCTGGCTCTGACCTCTCATTCTGATTCTGGCTCTTACCTCTCAGTCTGATTCAGGCTCTGACCTCAAATACTGATTCTGGCTCTGACCACTCAGACTGATTCCGGTTCTGACCTCTCAGTCTTATTTTGGCTCTGACCTCTCAGTCTGATTCTGGTTCTGACTTCTCATACTGATTCTGGCTCTGATCTCACATACTGATTCTGGCTCTGACCTCTTAGTCTGATTCTGGCTCTGACCTCTCATACTGATTCTGGCTCTAACCTCTCATTCTGATTCTGGCTCTGACCTCTCATACTGATTCTGGCTCTGACCTCTTATACTGATTCTGGCTCTAATCTCTCATACTGATTCTGGCTCTGACCTCTTAGGCCGGGTTCACACGGAGTTACGTGCCGCGAGATTTGGCACGTAGACGCCGCGTGACCCTTTGCGTGGCGTACACGCTCCCATTCATTTCAATGGGAGCGGGGAGCGTATGCGCCGCGCTAGTTTGCGGCCGTGCATTTATTCACGGCCGCAAACTAGCACGGCGCATACGCTCCCCGCTCCCATTGAAATGAATGGGAGCGTGTACGCCACGCAAAGGGTCACGCGGCGTCTACGTGCCAAATCTCGCGGCACGTAACTCCGTGTGAACCCGGCCTTAGACTGATTCTGGCTCTGACCTCTCAGTCTGATTCTGGCTCTGACCTCTCATACTGATTCTGGCTCTGACCTCTTATACTGATTCTGGCTCTGACCTCTTAAACTGATTCTGGCTCTGATCTCTCATACTGATTCTGGCTCTGACCTCTTAGTCTGATTCTGGCTCTGACCTCTCATACTGATTCTGGCTCTGACCTCTCATACTGATTCTGGCTCTGACCTCGTATACTGATTCTGGCTCTGATCTCTCATACTGATTCTGGCTCTGACCTCTTAGTCTGATTCTGGCTCTGACCTCTCAGTCTGATTCTGGCTCTGATCTCTCATACTGATTCTGGCTCTGATCTCTCAGACTGATTCCGGCTCTGACCTCTCAGTATGATTCCGGCTCTGACCTCGCAGTCTGATTCTGGCTCTGATCTCTCATACTGATTCTGGCTCTGATCTCTCATACTGATTCTGGCTCTGTCCTCTTATACTGATTCTGGCTCTGACCTCTTAGTCTGATTCTGGCTCTGACCTCTCATACTGATTCTGGCTCTGACCTCTCATACTTATTCTGGCTCTGACCTCTCATACTGATTCTGGCTCTGACCTCTTATACTGACTCTGGCTCTGACCTCTTAGTCTGATTCTGGCTCTGACCTCTCATACTGATTCTGGCTCTGATCTCTCATACTGATTCTGGCTCTGACCTCTTAGTCTGATTCTGGCTCTGACCTCTCAGTCTGATTCTGGCTCTGACCTCTCATACTGCTTCTGGCTCTTATCTCTCACACTGATTATGGCTCTGACCTCTCATACTGCTTCTGGGTCTGACCTCTCAGTCTTATTCCGGCTCTGACCTCTCATATTGATTCTGGCTCTGACCTCTCATACTGATTCTGGCTCTGACCTCTCATACTGATTCTGGCTCTGACCTCTTATACTGATTCTGGCTCTGATCTCTCATACTGATTCTGGCTCTGAACTCTTAGTCTGATTCTGGCTCTGACCTCTCAGTCTTATTCTGGCTCTGATCTCTCATACTGATTCTGGCTCTGATCTCTCAGACTGATTCCGGCTCTGACCTCTCAGTATGATTCCGGCTCTGACCTCGCAGTCTGATTTCGGCTCTGACCTCTCAGTCTGACTCTGGCTCTGGTCTCTGATACTGATTCTGGCTCTGACCTCTCATACTAATTCTTGTTCTGATCTCTTAGACTGATTCTGACTCTGACCTCTTATACTGATTCTGGTTCTGATCTCTCATACTTATTCTGGCTCTGACCTCTTAGTCTGATTCTGGCTCTGACCTCTCATACTGATTCTGGCTCTGATCTCTCATACTGATTCTGGCTCTGATCTCTCAGACTGATTCCGGCTCTGACCTCTCAGTATGATTCCGGCTCTGACCTCGCAGTCTGATTCCGGCTCTGACCTTTCAGTCTGATTCTGGCTCTGATCTCTCATACTGATTCTGGCTCTGATCTCTCATACTGATTCTGGCTCTGACCTCTTATATTGATTCTGGCTCTGATCTCTCATACTTATTCTGGCTCTGACCTCTTAGTCTGATTCTGGCTCTGACCTCTCATACTGATTCTGGCTCTGATCTCTCATACTGATTCTGGCTCTGACCTCTCAGTCTGATTCCGGCTCTTACCTCTCATATTGATTCTGGCTCTGACCTCTTATACTGATTCTGGCTCTGATCTCTCATACTGATTCTGGCTCTGACCTCTTAGTCTGATTCTGGCTCTGACCTCTCATACTGATTCTGGCTCTGACCTCTCATACTGATTCTGGCTCTGACCTCTCATACTGATTCTGGCTCTGATCTCTCATACTGATTCTGGCTCTGACCTCTTAGTCTGATTCTGGCTCTGACCTCTCAGTCTGATTCTGGCTCTGACCTCTCATACTGATTCTGGATCTGATCTCTCACACTGATTATGGCTCTGACCTCTTATACTGATTCTGGCTCTGATCTCTCATACTGATTCAGGCTCTGACCTCTTAGTCTGATTCTGGCTCTGACCTCTCAGTCTGATTCTGGCTCTGACCTCTCATACTGCTTCTGGGTCTGACCTCTCAGTCTGATTATGGCTCTGACTTCTTAGACTGATTTTGGCTCTGACCTCTCAGACTGATTCCGTCTCTGACCTCTAAGTATGATTCCGGTTTTGACCTCGCAGTCTGATTCCGGCTCTAATCTTTTAGTCTGATTCTGGCTCTGATCTCTCACACTGATTCTGGCTCTGTCCTCTTATACTGATTCTGGCTCTGACCTCTCAGTCTGATTCTGGTTCTGACCTCTCATACTGATTCTGGCTCTGATCTCTCAGTATGATTCCAGCTCTGACCTTTCAGTCTGAGTCTGGCTCTGACCTCTTATACTGATTCTGGCTCTAACCTCTCAGACTGATTCTGGCTCTGACTTCTCATCCTGATTTTGGCTCTGAACTCTCAGACTGATTCCAGCTCTGACCTTTCAGTATGATTCCGGCTCTGACCTCGCAGTCTGATTGCGGCTCTGACCTTTCAATCTGATTCTGGCTCTGACCTCTCATACTGATTCTGGCTCAGATCTCTCAGTGTGAATCCAGCTCTGACCTCTCAGTCTGACACTGGCTCTGATCTCTGATACTGTTTCTGGCTCTGACCTCTTAGTCTGATTCTGGCTCTGACCTCTTAGTCTGATTCTGGCTCTGACCTCTCATACTGATTCTGGCTCTGACCTCTCATACTGATTCTGGCTCTGACCTCTCATACTGATTCTGGCTTTGACCTCTTATACTGATTCTGGCTCTGATCTCTCATACTGATTCTGGCTCTGACCTCTTAGTCTGATTCTGGCTCTGACCTCTCAGTCTAATTCTGGCTCTGACCTCTCATACTGATTCTGGCTCTGATCTCTCATACTGATTCTGGCTCTGACCTCTTAGTCTGATTCTGGCTCTGACCTCTCAGTCTGATTCTGGCTCTGACCTCTCATACTGCTTCTGGCTCTGATCTCTCACACTGATTATGGCTCTGACCTCTCATACTGCTTCTGGGTCTGACCTCTCAGACTGATTCTGGCTCTGACTTCTTAGACTGATTTTGGCTCTGATCTCTCAGACTGATTCCGGCTCTGACCTCTCAGTATAATTCCGGCTCTGACCTCGCAGTCTGATAACGGCTCTGACCTTTCAGTCTAATTCTGGCTCTGATCTCTCATACTGATTCTGGCTCTGACCTCTCATATTGATTCTGGCTCTGACATCTCAGTTTGATTCCAGCTCTGACCTCTCATATTGATTCTGGTTCTGACCTCTTATACTGATTCTGGATCTGATCTCTCATACTGATTCTGGCTCTGACCTCTCATTCTGATTCTGGCTCTTACCTCTCAGTCTGATTCAGGCTCTGACCTCAAATACTGATTCTGGCTCTGACCACTCAGACTGATTCCGGTTCTGACCTCTCAGTCTTATTTTGGCTCTGACCTCTCAGTCTGATTCTGGTTCTGACCTCTCATACTGATTCTGGCTCTGACCTCTCATACAGATTCTGGCTCTGATCTCTTAGTCTAATTCTGGCTCAGACCTCTCAGTCTGATTCTGGCTCTGACCTCTCACTCTGATTCGGCCTTTGACCTCTCATACTGATTCTGGGTCTGATCTCTCACACTGATTATGGCTCTGACCTCTCATACTGCTTCTGGGTCTGACCTCTCAGACTGATAATGGCTCTGACTTCTTAGACTGATTTTGGCTTTGACCTCTCAGACTGATTCCGGCTCTGACTTCTTAGACTGATTTTGGCCCTGACCTCTCAGACTGATTCCGGCTCTGACTTCTTAGACTGATTTTGGCTCTGATCTCTCATACTGATTCTGGCTCTGACCTCTTATACTGATTCTGGCTCTGACCTTTCATACTGATTCTGGCTCTGACCTCTCATACTGATTCTGGCTCTGATCTCTCAGTCTGATTCCGGATCTGACCTCTCAGTCTGATTCTGGCTCTGATCTCTCAGTTTGAATCCGGCTCTGACCTCTCATACTGCTTCTGGCTCTCACCTCTTAGACTGATTCTGGCTTTGACCTCTCAGTCTGATTCCAGCTCTGACCTCTCAGTCTGATTCTGGCTCTGACCTCTCATTCTGATTCTGGCTCTGACCTCTTATACTGATTCTGGCTCTGATCTCTCATACTGATTCAGGCTCTGACCTCTCAGTCTGATTCTGGCTCTGACCTCTCATACTGATTCTGGCTCTGATCTCTTACACTGATTATGGCTCTGACCTCTCATACTGCTTCTGGGTCTGACCTCTCAGACTGATTCTGGCTCTGACTTCTTAAACTGATTCCGGCTCTGACCTCTAAGTATGATTCCGGCTCTGACCTCGCAGTCTGATTCCGGCTCTGACCTTTCAGTCTGATTCTGGCTCTGATCTCTCATACTGATTCTGGCTCTGACCTCTCATATTAATTCTGGCTCTGACCTCTCAGTCTAATTCCGGCTCTGACCTCTCATATTGATTCTGGCTCTGACCTCTTAGTCTGATTCTGGCTCTGACCTCTCATTCTGATTCTGGCTCTTACCTCTCAGTCTGATTCAGGCTCTGACCTCAAATACTGATTCTGGCTCTGACCACTCAGACTGATTCCGGTTCTGACCTCTCAGTCTTATTTTGGCTCTGACCTCTCAGTCTGATTCTGGTTCTGACTTCTCATACTGATTCTGGCTCTGACCTCTCATACAGATTCTGGCTCTGATCTCTTAGTCTAATTCTGGCTCTGATCTCTCACACTGATTATGGCTCTGACCTCTCATACTGCTTCTGGGTCTGACCTCTCAGACTGATTATGGCTCTGACTTCTTAGACTGATTTTGGCTCTGACCTCTCAGACTGATTCCGTCTCTGACCTCTCAGTATGATTCCGGCTCTGACCTCACAGTCTGATTCCGGCTCTGACCTTTCAGTCTGATTCTGGCTCTGATCTCTCATACTGATTCTGGCTCTGACCTCTTATACTGATTCTGGCTCTGATCTCTCATACTTATTCTGGCTCTGACCTCTTAGTCTGATTCTGGCTCTGACCTCTCATACTGATTCTGGCTCTGACCTCTCATATTGATTCTGGCTCTGACCTCTCAGTCTGATTCCGGCTCTGACCTCTCATATTGATTCTGGCTCTGACCTCTTATACTAATTCTGGCTCTGACCTCTCATACTGATTCTGGCTCTGACCTCTCATACTGATTCTGGCTCTGACCTCTTATACTGATTCTGGCTCTGATCTCTCATACTGATTCTGGCTCTGACCTCTTAGTCTGATTCTGGCTCTGACCTCTCATACTGATTCTGGCTCTGACCTCTCATTCTGATTCTGGCTCTGACCTCTCATACTGATTCTGGCTCTGACCTCTTATACTGATTCTGGCTCTAATCTCTCATACTGATTCTGGCTCTGACCTCTTAGACTGATTCTGGCTCTGACCTCTCAGTCTGATTCTGGCTCTGACCTCTCATACTGATTCTGGCTCTGACCTCTTATACTGATTCTGGCTCTGACCTCTTAAACTGATTCTGGCTCTGATCTCTCATACTGATTCTGGCTCTGACCTCTTAGTCTGATTCTGGCTCTGACCTCTCATACTGATTCTGGCTCTGACCTCTCATACTGATTCTGGCTCTGACCTCTTATACTGATTCTGGCTCTGATCTCTCATACTGATTCTGGCTCTGACCTCTTAGTCTGATTCTGGCTCTGACCTCTCAGTCTGATTCTGGCTCTGATCTCTCATACTGATTCTGGCTCTGATCTCTCAGACTGATTCCGGCTCTGACCTCTCAGTATGATTCCGGCTCTGACCTCGCAGTCTGATTCTGGCTCTGATCTCTCATACTGATTCTGGCTCTGATCTCTCATACTGATTCTGGCTCTGTCCTCTTATACTGATTCTGGCTCTGACCTCTTAGTCTGATTCTGGCTCTGACCTCTCATACTGATTCTGGCTCTGACCTCTCATACTTATTCTGGCTCTGACCTCTCATACTGATTCTGGCTCTGACCTCTTATACTGACTCTGGCTCTGACCTCTTAGTCTGATTCTGGCTCTGACCTCTCATACTGATTCTGGCTCTGATCTCTCATACTGATTCTGGCTCTGACCTCTTAGTCTGATTCTGGCTCTGACCTCTCAGTCTGATTCTGGCTCTGACCTCTCATACTGCTTCTGGCTCTTATCTCTCACACTGATTATGGCTCTGACCTCTCATACTGCTTCTGGGTCTGACCTCTCAGTCTGATTCCGGCTCTGACCTCTCATATTGATTCTGGCTCTGACCTCTCATACTGATTCTGGCTCTGACCTCTCATACTGATTCTGGCTCTGACCTCTTATACTGATTCTGGCTCTGATCTCTCATACTGATTCTGGCTCTGAACTCTTAGTCTGATTCTGGCTCTGACCTCTCAGTCTTATTCTGGCTCTGATCTCTCATACTGATTCTGGCTCTGATCTCTCAGACTGATTCCGGCTCTGACCTCTCAGTATGATTCCGGCTCTGACCTCGCAGTCTGATTTCGGCTCTGACCTCTCAGTCTGACTCTGGCTCTGGTCTCTGATACTGATTCTGGCTCTGACCTCTCATACTAATTCTTGTTCTGATCTCTTAGACTGATTCTGACTCTGACCTCTTATACTGATTCTGGTTCTGATCTCTCATACTTATTCTGGCTCTGACTTCTTAGTCTGATTCTGGCTCTGACCTCTCATACTGATTCTGGCTCTGATCTCTCATACTGATTCTGGCTCTGATCTCTCAGACTGATTCCGGCTCTGACCTCTCAGTATGATTCCGGCTCTGACCTCGCAGTCTGATTCTGGCTCTGACCTTTCAGTCTGATTCTGGCTCTGATCTCTCATACTGATTCTGGCTCTGATCTCTCATACTGATTCTGGCTCTGACCTCTTATATTGATTCTGGCTCTGATCTCTCATACTTATTCTGGCTCTGACCTCTAAGTCTGATTCTGGCTCTGACCTCTCATACTGATTCTGGCTCTGATCTCTCATACTGATTCTGGCTCTGACCTCTCAGTCTGATTCCGGCTCTTACCTCTCATATTGATTCTGGCTCTGACCTCTTATACTGATTCTGGCTCTGATCTCTCATACTGATTCTGGCTCTGACCTCTTAGTCTGATTCTGGCTCTGACCTCTCATACTGATTCTGGCTCTGACCTCTCATACTGATTCTGGCTCTGACCTCTCATACTGATTCTGGCTCTGATCTCTCATACTGATTCTGGCTCTGACCTCTTAGTCTGATTCTGGCTCTGACCTCTCAGTCTGATTCTGGCTCTGACCTCTCATACTGATTCTGGATCTGATCTCTCACACTGATTATGGCTCTGACCTCTTATACTGATTCTGGCTCTGATCTCTCATACTGATTCAGGCTCTGACCTCTTAGTCTGATTCTGGCTCTGACCTCTCAGTCTGATTCTGGCTCTGACCTCTCATACTGCTTCTGGGTCTGACCTCTCAGTCTGATTATGGCTCTGACTTCTTAGACTGATTTTGGCTCTGACCTCTCAGACTGATTCCGTCTCTGACCTCTAAGTATGATTCCGGTTTTGACCTCGCAGTCTGATTCCGGCTCTAATCTTTTAGTCTGATTCTGGCTCTGATCTCTCACACTGATTCTGGCTCTGTCCTCTTATACTGATTCTGGCTCTGACCTCTCAGTCTGATTCTGGTTCTGACCTCTCATACTGATTCTGGCTCTGATCTCTCAGTATGATTCCAGCTCTGACCTTTCAGTCTGAGTCTGGCTCTGACCTCTTATACTGATTCTGGCTCTAACCTCTCAGACTGATTCTGGCTCTGACTTCTCATCCTGATTTTGGCTCTGAACTCTCAGACTGATTCCAGCTCTGACCTTTCAGTATGATTCCGGCTCTGACCTCGCAGTCTGATTGCGGCTCTGACCTTTCAATCTGATTCTGGCTCTGACCTCTCATACTGATTCTGGCTCAGATCTCTCAGTGTGAATCCAGCTCTGACCTCTCAGTCTGACACTGGCTCTGATCTCTGATACTGTTTCTGGCTCTGACCTCTTAGTCTGATTCTGGCTCTGACCTCTTAGTCTGATTCTGGCTCTGACCTCTCATACTGATTCTGGCTCTGACCTCTCATACTGATTCTGGCTCTGACCTCTCATACTGATTCTGGCTTTGACCTCTTATACTGATTCTGGCTCTGATCTCTCATACTGATTCTGGCTTTGACCTCTTAGTCTGATTCTGGCTCTGACCTCTCAGTCTAATTCTGGCTCTGACCTCTCATACTGATTCTGGCTCTGATCTCTCATACTGATTCTGGCTCTGACCTCTTAGTCTGATTCTGGCTCTGACCTCTCAGTCTGATTCTGGCTCTGACCTCTCATACTGCTTCTGGCTCTGATCTCTCACACTGATTATGGCTCTGACCTCTCATACTGCTTCTGGGTCTGACCTCTCAGACTGATTCTGGCTCTGACTTCTTAGACTGATTTTGGCTCTGATCTCTCAGACTGATTCCGGCTCTGACCTCTCAGTATAATTCCGGCTCTGACCTCGCAGTCTGATAACGGCTCTGACCTTTCAGTCTAATTCTGGCTCTGATCTCTCATACTGATTCTGGCTCTGACCTCTCATATTGATTCTGGCTCTGACCTCTCAGTTTGATTCCAGCTCTGACCTCTCATATTGATTCTGGTTCTGACCTCTTATACTGATTCTGGATCTGATCTCTCATACTGATTCTGGCTCTGACCTCTCATTCTGATTCTGGCTCTTACCTCTCAGTCTGATTCAGGCTCTGACCTCAAATACTGATTCTGGCTCTGACCACTCAGACTGATTCCGGTTCTGACCTCTCAGTCTTATTTTGGCTCTGACCTCTCAGTCTGATTCTGGTTCTGACCTCTCATACAGATTCTGGCTCTGATCTCTTAGTCTAATTCTGGCTCAGACCTCTCAGTCTGATTCTGGCTCTGACCTCTCACTCTGATTCGGCCTTTGACCTCTCATACTGATTCTGGCTCTGATCTCTCACACTGATTATGGCTCTGACCTCTCATACTGCTTCTGGGTCTGACCTCTCAGACTGATAATGGCTCTGACTTCTTAGACTGATTTTGGCTTTGACCTCTCAGACTGATTCCGGCTCTGACTTCTTAGACTGATTTTGGCCCTGACCTCTCAGACTGATTCCGGCTCTGACTTCTTAGACTGATTTTGGCTCTGATCTCTCATACTGATTCTGGCTCTGACCTCTTAGTCTGATTCTGGCTCTGACCTCTCAGTCTGATTCTGGCTCTGATCTCTCATACTGATTCTGGCTCTGATCTCTCAGACTGATTCCGGCTCTGACCTCTCAGTATGATTCCGGCTCTGACCTCGCAGTCTGATTCTGGCCTTGATCTCTCATACTGATTCTGGCTCTGATCTCTCATACTGATTCTGGCTCTGTCCTCTTATACTGATTCTTGCTCTGACCTCTTAGTCTGATTCTGGCTCTGACCTCTCATACTGATTCTGGCTCTGACCTCTCATACTTATTCTGGCTCTGACCTCTCATACTGATTCTGGCTCTGACCTCTTATACTGACTCTGGCTCTGACCTCTTAGTCTGATTCTGGCACTGACCTCTCATACTGATTCTGGCTCTGATCTCTCATACTGATTCTGGCTCTGACCTCTTAGTCTGATTCTGGCTCTGACCTCTCAGTCTGATTCTGGCTCTGACCTCTCATACTGATTCTGGCTCTTATCTCTCACACTGATTATGGCTCTGACCTCTCATACTGCTTCTGGGTCTGACCTCTCAGTCTGATTCCGGCTCTGACCTCTCATATTGATTCTGGCTCTGACCTCTCATACTGATTCTGGCTCTGACCTCTCATACTGATTCTGGCTCTGACCTCTTATACTGATTCTGGCTCTGATCTCTCATACTGATTCTGGCTCTGACCTCTTAGTCTGATTCTGGCTCTGACCTCTCAGTCTTATTCTGGCTCTGATCTCTCATACTGATTCTGGCTCTGATCTCTCAGACTGATTCCGGCTCTGACCTCTCAGTATGATTCCGGCTCTGACCTCGCAGTCTGATTTCGGCTCTGACCTCTCAGTCTGACTCTGGCTCTGGTCTCTGATACTGATTCTGGCTCTGACCTCTCATACTAATTCTTGTTCTGATCTCTTAGACTGATTCTGACTCTGACCTCTTATACTGATTCTGGTTCTGATCTCTCATACTTATTCTGGCTCTGACCTCTTAGTCTGATTCTGGCTCTGACCTCTCATACTGATTCTGGCTCTGATCTCTCATACTGATTCTGGCTCTGATCTCTCAGACTGATTCCGGCTCTGACCTCTCAGTATGATTCCGGCTCTGACCTCGCAGTCTAATTCCGGCTCTGACCTTTCAGTCTGATTCTGGCTCTTATCTCTCATACTGATTCTGGCTCTGATCTCTCATACTGATTCTGGCTCTGACCTCTTAGACTTATTCTGGCTCTGATCTCTCATACTTATTTTGGCTCTGACCTCTTAGTCTGATTCTGGCTCTGACCTCTCATACTGATTCTGGTTCTGATCTCTCATACTGATTCTGGCTCTGACCTCTCATATTGATTCTGGCTCTGACCTCTCAGTCTGATTCCGGCTCTGACCTCTCATATTGATTTTGGCTCTGACCTCTTATACTGATTCTGGCTCTGACCTCTCATACTGATTCTGGCTCTGACCTCTCATACTGATTCTGGCTCTGACCTCTTATACTGATTCTGGCTCTGATCTATCATACTGATTCTGGCTCTGACCTCTCAGTCTGATTCTGGCTCTGACCTCTCATACTGATTCTGGCTCTGACCTCTCATACTGATTCTGGCTCTGACCTCTCATACTGATTCTGGCTTTGACCTCTTATACTGATTCTGGCTCTGATCTCTCATACTGATTCTGGCTCTGACCTCTTAGTCTGACTCTGGCTCTGACCTCTCAGTCTGATTCTGGCTCTGACCTCTCATACTAATTCTGGCTCTGATCTCTCACACTGATTATGGCTCTGACCTCTCATACTGCTTCTGGGTCTGACCTCTCAGACTGATTCTGGCTCTGACTTCTTAGACTGATTTTGGCTCTGATCTCTCAGACTGATTCCGGCTCTGACCTCTCAGTATGATTCCGGCTCTGACCTCACAGTCTGATTCCGGCTCTGACCTTTCAGTCTAATTCTGGCTCTGATCTCTCATACTGATTCTGGCTCTGATCTCTCATACTGATTCTGGCTCTGATCTCTCATACTGATTCTGGCTCTGACCTCTTATACTGATTCTGGCTCTGATCTCTCATACTGATTCTGGCTCTGACCTCTTAGTCTGATTCTGGCTCTCACCTCTCATACTGATTCTGGCTCTGACCTCTCATACTGAATCTGGTTCTGACCTCTCATACTGATTCCGGCTCTGACCTGTCAGTCTTATTCCGGCTCTGACGTATCAGTCTGACTCTGGCTCTGATCTCTGATACTGATTCTGGCTCTGACCTCTCATACTAATTCTTGTTCTGATCTCTTAGACTGATTCTGACTCTGACCTCTCAGTCTGATTCTGGCTCTGACCTCTCATACTGATTCTGTTTCTGATCTCTCATACTTATTCTGGCTCTGACCTCTTAGTCTGATTCTTGCTCTGACCTCTCATACTGATTCTGGCTCTGATCTCTCAGACTGATTCCGTCTCTGACCTCTCAGTATGATTCCGGCTCTGACCTCGCAGTCTGATTCCGGCTCTGACCTTTCAGTCTGATTCTGGCTCTGATCTCTCATACTGATTCTGGCTCTGATCTCTCATACTGATTCTGGCTCTGACCTCTTAGACTTATTCTGGCTCTGATCTCTCATTCTTATTTTGGCTCTGACCTCTTAGTCTGATTCTGGCTCTGACCTCTCATACTGATTCTGGTTCTGATCTCTCATACTGATTCTGGCTCTGACCTCTCATATTGATTCTGGCTCTGACCTCTCAGTCTGATTCCGGCTCTGACCTCTCATATTGATTCTGGCTCTGACCTCTTATACTGATTCTGGCTCTGACCTCTCATACTGATTCTGGCTCTGACCTCTCATACTGATTCTGGCTCTGACCTCTTATACTGATTCTGGCTCTGATCTATCATACTGATTCTGGCTCTGACCTCTTAGTCTGATTCTGGCTCTGACCTCTCATACTCATTCTGGCTCTGACCTCTCATACTGATTCTGGCTCTGACCTCTCATACTGATTCTGGCTTTGACCTCTTATACTGATTCTGGCTCTGATCTCTCATACTGATTCTGGCTCTGACCTCATAGTCTGATTCTGGCTCTGACCTCTCCGTCTGATTCTGGCTCTGACCTCTCATACTGATTCTGGCTCTGATCTCTCATACTGATTCTGGCTCTGACCTCTTAGTCTGACTCTGGCTCTGACCTCTCAGTCTGATTCTGGCTCTGACCTCTCATACTGCTTCTGGCTCTGATCTCTCACACTGATTATGGCTCTGACCTCTCATACTGCTTCTGGGTCTGACCTCTCAGACTGATTCTGGCTCTGACTTCTTAGACTGATTTTGGCTCTGATCTCTCAGACTGATTCCGGCTCTGACCTCTCAGTATGATTCCGGCTCTGACCTCGCAGTCTGATTCCGGCTCTGACCTTTCAGTCTAATTCTGGCTCTGATCTCTCATACTGATTCTGGCTCTGATCTCTCATACTGATTCTGGCTCTGACCTCTTATACTGATTCTGGCTCTGATCTCTCATACTGATTCAGGCTCTGACCTCTTAGTCTGATTCTGGCTCTGACCTCTCAGTCTGATTCTGGCTCTGACCTCTCATACTGATTCTGGCTCTGATCTCTTACACTGATTATGGCTCTGACCTCTCATACTGCTTGTGGGTCTGACCTCTCAGACTGATTCTGGCTCTGACTTCTTAAACTGATTCCAGCTCTGACCTCTAAGTATGATTCCGGCTCTGACCTCGCAGTCTGATTCCGGCTCTGACCTTTCAGTCTGATTCTGGCTCTGATCTCTCATACTGTTTCTGGCTCTGACCTCTCATATTAATTCTGTCTCCGACCTCTCAGTCTAATTCCGGCTCTGACCTCTCATATTGATTCTGGCTCTGACCTCTTAGTCTGATTCCGGCTCTGACCTCTCATTCTGATTCTGGCTCTTACCTCTCAGTCTGATTCAGACTCTGACCTCAAATACTGATTCTGGCTCTGACCACTCAGACTGATTCCGGTTCTGACCTCTCAGTCTTATTTTGGCTCTGACCTCTCAGTCTGATTCTGGTTCTGACCTCTCATACTGATTCTGGCTCTGACCTCTCATACAGATTCTGGCTCTGATCTCTTAGTCTGATTCTGGCTCTGACCTCTCAGTCTGATTCTGGCTCTGATCTCTCACACTGATTATGGCTCTGACCTCTCATACTGCTTCTGGGTCTGACCTCTCAGACTGATTCCGTCTCTGACCTCTCAGTATGATTCCGGCTCTGACCTCGCAGTCTGATTCCGGCTCTGACCTTTCAGTCTGATTCTGGCTCTGATCTCTCATACTGATTCTGGCTCTGATCTCTCATACTGATTCTGGCTCTGACCTCTTATACTGATTCTGGCTCTGATCTCTCATACTGATTCTGGCTCTGACCTCTTAGTCTGATTCTGGCTCTGACCTCTCATACTGATTCTGGCTCTGATCTCTCATACTGATTCTGGCTCTGATCTCTCATACTGATTCTGGCTCTGACCTCTTATACTGATTCTGGCTCTGATCTCTCATACTTATTCTGGCTCTGACCTCTTAGTCTGATTCTGGCTCTGACCTCTCATACTGATTCTGGCTCTGATCTCTCATACTGATTCTGCCTCTGACCTCTCATATTGATTCTGGCTCTGACCTCTCAGTCTGATTCCTGCTCTGACCTCTCATATTGATTCTGGCTCTGACCTCTTATACTAATTCTGGCTCTGACCTCTCATACTGATTCTGGCTCTGACCTCTTATACTGATTCTGGCTCTGATCTCTCATACTGATTCTGGCTCTGACCTCTTAGTCTGATTCTGGCTCTGACCTCTCATACTGATTCTGGCTCTAACCTCTCATTCTGATTCTGGCTCTGACCTCTCATACTGATTCTGGCTCTGACCTCTTATACTGATTCTGGCTCTAATCTCTCATACTGATTCTGGCTCTGACCTCTTAGGCCGGGTTCACACGGAGTTACGTGCCGCGAGATTTGGCACGTAGACGCCGCGTGACCCTTTGCGTGGCGTACACGCTCCCATTCATTTCAATGGGAGCGGGGAGCGTATGCGCCGCGCTAGTTTGCGGCCGTGCATTTATTCACGGCCGCAAACTAGCACGGCGCATACGCTCCCCGCTCCCATTGAAATGAATGGGAGCGTGTACGGCACGCAAAGGGTCACGCGGCGTCTACGTGCCAAATCTCGCGGCACGTAACTCCGTGTGAACCCGGCCTTAGACTGATTCTGGCTCTGACCTCTCAGTCTGATTCTGGCTCTGACCTCTCATACTGATTCTGGCTCTGACCTCTTATACTGATTCTGGCTCTGACCTCTTAAACTGATTCTGGCTCTGATCTCTCATACTGATTCTGGCTCTGACCTCTTAGTCTGATTCTGGCTCTGACCTCTCATACTGATTCTGGCTCTGACCTCTCATACTGATTCTGGCTCTGACCTCTTATACTGATTCTGGCTCTGATCTCTCATACTGATTCTGGCTCTGACCTCTTAGTCTGATTCTGGCTCTGACCTCTCAGTCTGATTCTGGCTCTGATCTCTCATACTGATTCTGGCTCTGATCTCTCAGACTGATTCCGGCTCTGACCTCTCAGTATGATTCCGGCTCTGACCTCGCAGTCTGATTCTGGCTCTGATCTCTCATACTGATTCTGGCTCTGATCTCTCATACTGATTCTGGCTCTGTCCTCTTATACTGATTCTGGCTCTGACCTCTTAGTCTGATTCTGGCTCTGACCTCTCATACTGATTCCGGCTCTGACCTCTCATACTTATTCTGGCTCTGACCTCTCATACTGATTCTGGCTCTGACCTCTTATACTGACTCTGGCTCTGACCTCTTAGTCTGATTCTGGCTCTGACCTCTCATACTGATTCTGGCTCTGATCTCTCATACTGATTCTGGCTCTGACCTCTTAGTCTGATTCTGGCTCTGACCTCTCAGTCTGATTCTGGCTCTGACCTCTCATACTGCTTCTGGCTCTTATCTCTCACACTGATTATGGCTCTGACCTCTCATACTGCTTCTGGGTCTGACCTCTCAGTCTGATTCCGGCTCTGACCTCTCATATTGATTCTGGCTCTGACCTCTCATACTGATTCTGGCTCTGACCTCTCATACTGATTCTGGCTCTGACCTCTTATACTGATTCTGGCTCTGATCTCTCATACTGATTCTGGCTCTGACCTCTTAGTCTGATTCTGGCTCTGACCTCTCAGTCTTATTCTGGCTCTGATCTCTCATACTGATTCTGGCTCTGATCTCTCAGACTGATTCCGGCTCTGACCTCTCAGTATGATTCCGGCTCTGACCTCGCAGTCTGATTTCGGCTCTGACCTCTCAGTCTGACTCTGGCTCTGGTCTCTGATACTGATTCTGGCTCTGACCTCTCATACTAATTCTTGTTCTGATCTCTTATACTGATTCTGACTCTGACCTCTTATACTGATTCTGGTTCTGATCTCTCATACTTATTCTGGCTCTGACCTCTTAGTCTGATTCTGGCTCTGACCTCTCATACTGATTCTGGCTCTGATCTCTCAAACTGATTCTGGCTCTGATCTCTCAGACTGATTCCGGCTCTGACCTCTCAGTATGATTCCGGCTCTGACCTCGCAGTCTGATTCCGGCTCTGACCTTTCAGTCTGATTCTGGCTCTGATCTCTCATACTGATTCTGGCTCTGATCTCTCATACTGATTCTGGCTCTGACCTCTTATATTGATTCTGGCTCTGATCTCTCATACTTATTCTGGCTCTGACCTCTTAGTCTGATTCTGGCTCTGAAATCTCATACTGATTCTGGCTCTGATCTCTCATACTGATTCTGGCTCTGACCTCTCAGTCTGATTCCGGCTCTTACCTCTCATATTGATTCTGGCTCTGACCTCTTATACTGATTCTGGCTCTGATCTCTCATACTGATTCTGGCTCTGACCTCTTAGTCTGATTCTGGCTCTGACCTCTCATACTGATTCTGGCTCTGACCTCTCATACTGATTCTGGCTCTGACCTCTCATACTGATTCTGGCTCTGACCTCTTATACTGATTCTGGCTCTGATCTCTCATACTGATTCTGGCTCTGACCTCTTAGTCTGATTCTGGCTCTGACCTCTCAGTCTGATTCTGGCTCTGACCTCTCATACTGATTCTGGATCTGATCTCTCACACTGATTATGGCTCTGACCTCTTATACTGATTCTGGCTCTGATCTCTCATACTGATTCAGGCTCTGACCTCTTAGTCTGATTCTGGCTCTGACCTCTCAGTCTGATTCTGGCTCTGACCTCTCATACTGCTTCTGGGTCTGACCTCTCAGTCTGATTATGGCTCTGACTTCTTAGACTGATTTTGGCTCTGACCTCTCAGACTGATTCCGTCTCTGACCTCTAAGTATGATTCCGGTTTTGACCTCGCAGTCTGATTCCGGCTCTAATCTTTTAGTCTGATTCTGGCTCTGATCTCTCACACTGATTCTGGCTCTGTCCTCTTATACTGATTCTGGCTCTGACCTCTCAGTCTGATTCTGGTTCTGACCTCTCATACTGATTCTGGCTCTGATCTCTCAGTATGATTCCAGCTCTGACCTTTCAGTCTGAGTCTGGCTCTGACCTCTTATACTGATTCTGGCTCTAACCTCTCAGACTGATTCTGGCTCTGACTTCTCATCCTGATTTTGGCTCTGAACTCTCAGACTGATTCCAGCTCTGACCTTTCAGTATGATTCCGGCTCTGACGTCGCAGTCTGATTGCGGCTCTGACCTTTCAATCTGATTCTGGCTCTGACCTCTCATACTGATTCTGGATCAGATCTCTCAGTGTGAATCCAGCTCTGACCTCTCAGTCTGACTCTGGCTCTGATCTCTGATACTGTTTCTGGCTCTGACCTCTTAGTCTGATTCTGGCTCTGACCTCTTAGTCTGATTCTGGCTCTGACCTCTCATACTGATTCTGGCTCTGACCTCTCATACTGATTCTGGCTCTGACCTCTCATACTGATTCTGGCTTTGACCTCTTATACTGATTCTGGCTCTGATCTCTCATACTGATTCTGGCTCTGACCTCTTAGTCTGATTCTGGCTCTGACCTCTCAGTCTAATTCTGGCTCTGACCTCTCATACTGATTCTGGCTCTGATCTCTCATACTGATTCTGGCTCTGACCTCTTAGTCTGATTCTGGCTCTGACCTCTCAGTCTGATTCTGGCTCTGACCTCTCATACTGCTTCTGGCTCTGATCTCTCACACTGATTATGGCTCTGACCTCTCATACTGCTTCTGGGTCTGACCTCTCAGACTGATTATGGCTCTGACTTTTTAGACTGATTTTGGCTCTGATCTCTCAGACTGATTCCGGCTCTGACCTCTCAGTATAATTCCGGCTCTGACCTCGCAGTCTGATAACGGCTCTGACCTTTCAGTCTAATTCTGGCTCTGATCTCTCATACTGATTCTGGCTCTGACCTCTCATATTGATTCTGGCTCTGACCTCTCAGTTTGATTCCAGCTCTGACCTCTCATATTGATTCTGGTTCTGACCTCTTATACTGATTCTGGATCTGATCTCTCATACTGATTCTGGCTCTGACCTCTCATTCTGATTCTGGCTCTTACCTCTCAGTCTGATTCAGGCTCTGACCTCAAATACTGATTCTGGCTCTGACCACTCAGACTGATTCCGGTTCTGACCTCTCAGTCTTATTTTGGCTCTGACCTCTCAGTCTGATTCTGGTTCTGACCTCTCATACTGATTCTGGCTCTGACCTCTCATACAGATTCTGGCTCTGATCTCTTAGTCTAATTCTGGCTCAGACCTCTCAGTCTGATTCTGGCTCTGACCTCTCACTCTGATTCGGCCTTTGACCTCTCATACTGATTCTGGCTCTGATCTCTCACACTGATTATGGCTCTGACCTCTCATACTGCTTCTGGGTCTGACCTCTCAGACTGATAATGGCTCTGACTTCTTAGACTGATTTTGGCTTTGACCTCTCAGACTGATTCCGGCTCTGACTTCTTAGACTGATTTTGGCCCTGACCTCTCAGACTGATTCCGGCTCTGACTTCTTAGACTGATTTTGGCTCTGATCTCTCATACTGATTCTGGCTCTGACCTCTTATACTGATTCTGGCTCTGACCTTTCATACTGATTCTGGCTCTGACCTCTCATACTGATTCTGGCTCTGATCTCTCAGTCTGAATCCGGATCTGACCTCTCAGTCTGATTCTGGCTCTGATCTCTCAGTTTGAATCCGGCTCTGACCTCTCATACTGCTTCTGGCTCTCACCTCTTAGACTGATTCTGGCTTTGACCTCTCAGTCTGATTCCAGCTCTGACCTCTCAGTCTGATTCTGGCTCTGACCTCTCATTCTGATTCTGGCTCTGACCTCTTATACTGATTCTGGCTCTGATCTCTCATACTGATTCAGGCTCTGACCTCTTAGTCTGATTCTGGCTCTGACCTCTCAGTCTGATTCTGGCTCTGACCTCTCATACTGATTCTGGCTCTGATCTCTTACACTGATTATGGCTCTGACCTCTCATACTGCTTCTGGGTCTGACCTCTCAGACTGATTCTGGCTCTGACTTCTTAAACTGATTCCGGCTCTGACCTCTAAGTATGATTCCGGCTCTGACCTCGCAGTCTGATTCCGGCTCTGACCTTTCAGTCTGATTCTGGCTCTGATCTCTCATACTGATTCTGGCTCTGACCTCTCATATTAATTCTGGCTCTGACCTCTCAGTCTAATTCCGGCTCTGACCTCTCATATTGATTCTGGCTCTGACCTCTTAGTCTGATTCTGGCTCTGACCTCTCATTCTGATTCTGGCTCTTACCTCTCAGTCTGATTCAGGCTCTGACCTCAAATACTGATTCTGGCTCTGACCACTCAGACTGATTCCGGTTCTGACCTCTCAGTCTTATTTTGGCTCTGACCTCTCAGTCTGATTCTGGTTCTGACTTCTCATACTGATTCTGGCTCTGACCTCTCATACAGATTCTGGCTCTGATCTCTTAGTCTAATTCTGGCTCTGATCTCTCACACTGATTATGGCTCTGACCTCTCATACTGCTTCTGGGTCTGACCTCTCAGACTGATTATGGCTCTGACTTCTTAGACTGATTTTGGCTCTGACCTCTCAGACTGATTCCGTCTCTGACCTCTCAGTATGATTCCGGCTCTGACCTCGCAGTCTGATTCCGGCTCTGACCTTTCAGTCTGATTCTGGCTCTGATCTCTCATACTGATTCTGGCTCTGATCTCTCATACTGATTCTGGCTCTGACCTCTTATACTGATTCTGGCTCTGATCTCTCATACTGATTCTGGCTCTGACCTCTTAGTCTGATTCTGGCTCTGACCTCTCATGCTGATTCTGGCTCTGATCTCTCATACTGATTCTGGCTCTGATCTCTCATACTGATTCTGGCTCTGACCTCTTATACTGATTCTGGCTCTGATCTCTCATACTTATTCTGGCTCTGACCTCTTAGTCTGATTCTGGCTCTGACCTCTCATACTGATTCTGGCTCTGACCTCTCATATTGATTCTGGCTCTGACCTCTCAGTCTGATTCCGGCTCTGACCTCTCATATTGATTCTGGCTCTGACCTCTTATACTAATTCTGGCTCTGACCTCTCATACTGATTCTGGCTCTGACCTCTCATACTGATTCTGGCTCTGACCTCTTATACTAATTCTGGCTCTGATCTCTCATACTGATTCTGGCTCTGACCTCTTAGTCTGATTCTGGCTCTGACCTCTCATACTGATTCTGGCTCTGACCTCTCATTCTGATTCTGGCTCTGACCTCTCATACTGATTCTGGCTCTGACCTCTTATACTGATTCTGGCTCTAATCTCTCATACTGATTCTGGCTCTGACCTCTTAGACTGATTCTGGCTCGGACCTCTCAGTCTGATTCTGGCTCTGACCTCTCATACTGATTCTGGCTCTGACCTCTTATACTGATTCTGGCTCTGACCTTTTAAACTGATTCTGGCTCTGATCTCTCATACTGATTCTGGCTCTGACCTCTTAGTCTGATTCTGGCTCTGACCTCTCATACTGATTCTGGCTCTGACCTCTCATACTGATTCTGGCTCTGACCTCTTATACTGATTCTGGCTCTGATCTCTCATACTGATTCTGGCTCTGACCTCTTAGTCTGATTCTGGCTCTGACCTCTCAGTCTGATTCTGGCTCTGATCTCTCATACTGATTCTGGCTCTGACCTCTCATATTAATTCTGGCTCTGACCTCTCAGTCTAATTCCGGCTCTGACCTCTCATATTGATTCTGGCTCTGACCTCTTAGTCTGATTCTGGCTCTGACCTCTCATTCTGATTCTGGCTCTTACCTCTCAGTCTGATTCAGGCTCTGACCTCAAATACTGATTCTGGCTCTGACCACTCAGACTGATTCCGGTTCTGACCTCTCAGTCTTATTTTGGCTCTGACCTCTCAGTCTGATTCTGGTTCTGACTTCTCATACTGATTCTGGCTCTGACCTCTCATACTGATTCTGGCTCTGACCTCTTATACTGATTCTGGCTCTGATCTCACATACTGATTCTGGCTCTGACCTCTTAGTCTGATTCTGGCTCTGACCTCTCATACTGATTCTGGCTCTAACCTCTCATTCTGATTCTGGCTCTGACCTCTCATACTGATTCTGGCTCTGACCTCTTATACTGATTCTGGCTCTAATCTCTCATACTGATTCTGGCTCTGACCTCTTAGGCCGGGTTCACACGGAGTTACGTGCCGCGAGATTTGGCACGTAGACGCCGCGTGACCCTTTGCGTGGCGTACACGCTCCCATTCATTTCAATGGGAGCGGGGAGCGTATGCGCCGCGCTAGTTTGCGGCCGTGCATTTATTCACGGCCGCAAACTAGCACGGCGCATACGCTCCCCGCTCCCATTGAAATGAATGGGAGCGTGTACGCCACGCAAAGGGTCACGCGGCGTCTACGTGCCAAATCTCGCGGCACGTAACTCCGTGTGAACCCGGCCTTAGACTGATTCTGGCTCTGACCTCTCAGTCTGATTCTGGCTCTGACCTCTCATACTGATTCTGGCTCTGACCTCTTATACTGATTCTGGCTCTGACCTCTTAAACTGATTCTGGCTCTGATCTCTCATACTGATTCTGGCTCTGACCTCTTAGTCTGATTCTGGCTCTGACCTCTCATACTGATTCTGGCTCTGACCTCTCATACTGATTCTGGCTCTGACCTCGTATACTGATTCTGGCTCTGATCTCTCATACTGATTCTGGCTCTGACCTCTTAGTCTGATTCTGGCTCTGACCTCTCAGTCTGATTCTGGCTCTGATCTCTCATACTGATTCTGGCTCTGATCTCTCAGACTGATTCCGGCTCTGACCTCTCAGTATGATTCCGGCTCTGACCTCGCAGTCTGATTCTGGCTCTGATCTCTCATACTGATTCTGGCTCTGATCTCTCATACTGATTCTGGCTCTGTCCTCTTATACTGATTCTGGCTCTGACCTCTTAGTCTGATTCTGGCTCTGACCTCTCATACTGATTCTGGCTCTGACCTCTCATACTTATTCTGGCTCTGACCTCTCATACTGATTCTGGCTCTGACCTCTTATACTGACTCTGGCTCTGACCTCTTAGTCTGATTCTGGCTCTGACCTCTCATACTGATTCTGGCTCTGATCTCTCATACTGATTCTGGCTCTGACCTCTTAGTCTGATTCTGGCTCTGACCTCTCAGTCTGATTCTGGCTCTGACCTCTCATACTGCTTCTGGCTCTTATCTCTCACACTGATTATGGCTCTGACCTCTCATACTGCTTCTGGGTCTGACCTCTCAGTCTTATTCCGGCTCTGACCTCTCATATTGATTCTGGCTCTGACCTCTCATACTGATTCTGGCTCTGACCTCTCATACTGATTCTGGCTCTGACCTCTTATACTGATTCTGGCTCTGATCTCTCATACTGATTCTGGCTCTGAACTCTTAGTCTGATTCTGGCTCTGACCTCTCAGTCTTATTCTGGCTCTGATCTCTCATACTGATTCTGGCTCTGATCTCTCAGACTGATTCCGGCTCTGACCTCTCAGTATGATTCCGGCTCTGACCTCGCAGTCTGATTTCGGCTCTGACCTCTCAGTCTGACTCTGGCTCTGGTCTCTGATACTGATTCTGGCTCTGACCTCTCATACTAATTCTTGTTCTGATCTCTTAGACTGATTCTGACTCTGACCTCTTATACTGATTCTGGTTCTGATCTCTCATACTTATTCTGGCTCTGACCTCTTAGTCTGATTCTGGCTCTGACCTCTCATACTGATTCTGGCTCTGATCTCTCATACTGATTCTGGCTCTGATCTCTCAGACTGATTCCGGCTCTGACCTCTCAGTATGATTCCGGCTCTGACCTCGCAGTCTGATTCCGGCTCTGACCTTTCAGTCTGATTCTGGCTCTGATCTCTCATACTGATTCTGGCTCTGATCTCTCATACTGATTCTGGCTCTGACCTCTTATATTGATTCTGGCTCTGATCTCTCATACTTATTCTGGCTCTGACCTCTTAGTCTGATTCTGGCTCTGACCTCTCATACTGATTCTGGCTCTGATCTCTCATACTGATTCTGGCTCTGACCTCTCAGTCTGATTCCGGCTCTTACCTCTCATATTGATTCTGGCTCTGACCTCTTATACTGATTCTGGCTCTGATCTCTCATACTGATTCTGGCTCTGACCTCTTAGTCTGATTCTGGCTCTGACCTCTCATACTGATTCTGGCTCTGACCTCTCATACTGATTCTGGCTCTGACCTCTCATACTGATTCTGGCTCTGACCTCTCATACTAATTCTTGTTCTGATCTCTTAGACTGATTCTGACTCTGACCTCTTATACTGATTCTGGTTCTGATCTCTCATACTTATTCTGGCTCTGACCTCTTAGTCTGATTCTGGCTCTGACCTCTCATACTGATTCTGGCTCTGATCTCTCATACTGATTCTGGCTCTGATCTCTCAGACTGATTCCGGCTCTGACCTCTCAGTATGATTCCGGCTCTGACCTCGCAGTCTGATTCCGGCTCTGACCTTTCAGTCTGATTCTGGCTCTGATCTCTCATACTGATTCTGGCTCTGATCTCTCATACTGATTCTGGCTCTGACCTCTTATATTGATTCTGGCTCTGATCTCTCATACTTATTCTGGCTCTGACCTCTTAGTCTGATTCTGGCTCTGACCTCTCATACTGATTCTGGCTCTGATCTCTCATACTGATTCTGGCTCTGACCTCTCAGTCTGATTCCGGCTCTTACCTCTCATATTGATTCTGGCTCTGACCTCTTATACTGATTCTGGCTCTGATCTCTCATACTGATTCTGGCTCTGACCTCTTAGTCTGATTCTGGCTCTGACCTCTCATACTGATTCTGGCTCTGACCTCTCATACTGATTCTGGCTCTGACCTCTCATACTGATTCTGGCTCTGATCTCTCATACTGATTCTGGCTCTGACCTCTTAGTCTGATTCTGGCTCTGACCTCTCAGTCTGATTCTGGCTCTGACCTCTCATACTGATTCTGGATCTGATCTCTCACACTGATTATGGCTCTGACCTCTTATACTGATTCTGGCTCTGATCTCTCATACTGATTCAGGCTCTGACCTCTTAGTCTGATTCTGGCTCTGACCTCTCAGTCTGATTCTGGCTCTGACCTCTCATACTGCTTCTGGGTCTGACCTCTCAGTCTGATTATGGCTCTGACTTCTTAGACTGATTTTGGCTCTGACCTCTCAGACTGATTCCGTCTCTGACCTCTAAGTATGATTCCGGTTTTGACCTCGCAGTCTGATTCCGGCTCTAATCTTTTAGTCTGATTCTGGCTCTGATATCTCACACTGATTCTGGCTCTGTCCTCTTATACTGATTCTGGCTCTGACCTCTCAGTCTGATTCTGGTTCTGACCTCTCATACTGATTCTGGCTCTGATCTCTCAGTATGATTCCAGCTCTGACCTTTCAGTCTGAGTCTGGCTCTGACCTCTTATACTGATTCTGGCTCTAACCTCTCAGACTGATTCTGGCTCTGACTTCTCATCCTGATTTTGGCTCTGAACTCTCAGACTGATTCCAGCTCTGACCTTTCAGTATGATTCCGGCTCTGACCTCGCAGTCTGATTGCGGCTCTGACCTTTCAATCTGATTCTGGCTCTGACCTCTCATACTGATTCTGGCTCAGATCTCTCAGTGTGAATCCAGCTCTGACCTCTCAGTCTGACACTGGCTCTGATCTCTGATACTGTTTCTGGCTCTGACCTCTTAGTCTGATTCTGGCTCTGACCTCTTAGTCTGATTCTGGCTCTGACCTCTCATACTGATTCTGGCTCTGACCTCTCATACTGATTCTGGCTCTGACCTCTCATACTGATTCTGGCTTTGACCTCTTATACTGATTCTGGCTCTGATCTCTCATACTGATTCTGGCTCTGACCTCTTAGTCTGATTCTGGCTCTGACCTCTCAGTCTAATTCTGGCTCTGACCTCTCATACTGATTCTGGCTCTGATCTCTCATACTGATTCTGGCTCTGACCTCTTAGTCTGATTCTGGCTCTGACCTCTCAGTCTGATTCTGGCTCTGACCTCTCATACTGCTTCTGGCTCTGATCTCTCACACTGATTATGGCTCTGACCTCTCATACTGCTTCTGGGTCTGACCTCTCAGACTGATTCTGGCTCTGACTTCTTAGACTGATTTTGGCTCTGATCTCTCAGACTGATTCCGGCTCTGACCTCTCAGTATAATTCCGGCTCTGACATCGCAGTCTGATAACGGCTCTGACCTTTCAGTCTAATTCTGGCTCTGATCTCTCATACTGATTCTGGCTCTGACCTCTCATATTGATTCTGGCTCTGACATCTCAGTTTGATTCCAGCTCTGACCTCTCATATTGATTCTGGTTCTGACCTCTTATACTGATTCTGGATCTGATCTCTCATACTGATTCTGGCTCTGACCTCTCATTCTGATTCTGGCTCTTACCTCTCAGTCTGATTCAGGCTCTGACCTCAAATACTGATTCTGGCTCTGACCACTCAGACTGATTCCGGTTCTGACCTCTCAGTCTTATTTTGGCTCTGACCTCTCAGTCTGATTCTGGTTCTGACCTCTCATACTGATTCTGGCTCTGACCTCTCATACAGATTCTGGCTCTGATCTCTTAGTCTAATTCTGGCTCAGACCTCTCAGTCTGATTCTGGCTCTGACCTCTCACTCTGATTCGGCCTTTGACCTCTCATACTGATTCTGGGTCTGATCTCTCACACTGATTATGGCTCTGACCTCTCATACTGCTTCTGGGTCTGACCTCTCAGACTGATAATGGCTCTGACTTCTTAGACTGATTTTGGCTTTGACCTCTCAGACTGATTCCGGCTCTGACTTCTTAGACTGATTTTGGCCCTGACCTCTCAGACTGATTCCGGCTCTGACTTCTTAGACTGATTTTGGCTCTGATCTCTCATACTGATTCTGGCTCTGACCTCTTATACTGATTCTGGCTCTGACCTTTCATACTGATTCTGGCTCTGACCTCTCATACTGATTCTGGCTCTGATCTCTCAGTCTGATTCCGGATCTGACCTCTCAGTCTGATTCTGGCTCTGATCTCTCAGTTTGAATCCGGCTCTGACCTCTCATACTGCTTCTGGCTCTCACCTCTTAGACTGATTCTGGCTTTGACCTCTCAGTCTGATTCCAGCTCTGACCTCTCAGTCTGATTCTGGCTCTGACCTCTCATTCTGATTCTGGCTCTGACCTCTTATACTGATTCTGGCTCTGATCTCTCATACTGATTCAGGCTCTGACCTCTCAGTCTGATTCTGGCTCTGACCTCTCATACTGATTCTGGCTCTGATCTCTTACACTGATTATGGCTCTGACCTCTCATACTGCTTCTGGGTCTGACCTCTCAGACTGATTCTGGCTCTGACTTCTTAAACTGATTCCGGCTCTGACCTCTAAGTATGATTCCGGCTCTGACCTCGCAGTCTGATTCCGGCTCTGACCTTTCAGTCTGATTCTGGCTCTGATCTCTCATACTGATTCTGGCTCTGACCTCTCATATTAATTCTGGCTCTGACCTCTCAGTCTAATTCCGGCTCTGACCTCTCATATTGATTCTGGCTCTGACCTCTTAGTCTGATTCTGGCTCTGACCTCTCATTCTGATTCTGGCTCTTACCTCTCAGTCTGATTCAGGCTCTGACCTCAAATACTGATTCTGGCTCTGACCACTCAGACTGATTCCGGTTCTGACCTCTCAGTCTTATTTTGGCTCTGACCTCTCAGTCTGATTCTGGTTCTGACTTCTCATACTGATTCTGGCTCTGACCTCTCATACAGATTCTGGCTCTGATCTCTTAGTCTAATTCTGGCTCTGATCTCTCACACTGATTATGGCTCTGACCTCTCATACTGCTTCTGGGTCTGACCTCTCAGACTGATTATGGCTCTGACTTCTTAGACTGATTTTGGCTCTGACCTCTCAGACTGATTCCGTCTCTGACCTCTCAGTATGATTCCGGCTCTGACCTCACAGTCTGATTCCGGCTCTGACCTTTCAGTCTGATTCTGGCTCTGATCTCTCATACTGATTCTGGCTCTGACCTCTTATACTGATTCTGGCTCTGATCTCTCATACTTATTCTGGCTCTGACCTCTTAGTCTGATTCTGGCTCTGACCTCTCATACTGATTCTGGCTCTGACCTCTCATATTGATTCTGGCTCTGACCTCTCAGTCTGATTCCGGCTCTGACCTCTCATATTGATTCTGGCTCTGACCTCTTATACTAATTCTGGCTCTGACCTCTCATACTGATTCTGGCTCTGACCTCTCATACTGATTCTGGCTCTGACCTCTTATACTGATTCTGGCTCTGATCTCTCATACTGATTCTGGCTCTGACCTCTTAGTCTGATTCTGGCTCTGACCTCTCATACTGATTCTGGCTCTGACCTCTCATTCTGATTCTGGCTCTGACCTCTCATACTGATTCTGGCTCTGACCTCTTATACTGATTCTGGCTCTAATCTCTCATACTGATTCTGGCTCTGACCTCTTAGACTGATTCTGGCTCTGACCTCTCAGTCTGATTCTGGCTCTGACCTCTCATACTGATTCTGGCTCTGACCTCTTATACTGATTCTGGCTCTGACCTCTTAAACTGATTCTGGCTCTGATCTCTCATACTGATTCTGGCTCTGACCTCTTAGTCTGATTCTGGCTCTGACCTCTCATACTGATTCTGGCTCTGACCTCTCATACTGATTCTGGCTCTGACCTCTTATACTGATTCTGGCTCTGATCTCTCATACTGATTCTGGCTCTGACCTCTTAGTCTGATTCTGGCTCTGACCTCTCAGTCTGATTCTGGCTCTGATCTCTCATACTGATTCTGGCTCTGATCTCTCAGACTGATTCCGGCTCTGACCTCTCAGTATGATTCCGGCTCTGACCTCGCAGTCTGATTCTGGCTCTGATCTCTCATACTGATTCTGGCTCTGATCTCTCATACTGATTCTGGCTCTGTCCTCTTATACTGATTCTGGCTCTGACCTCTTAGTCTGATTCTGGCTCTGACCTCTCATACTGATTCTGGCTCTGACCTCTCATACTTATTCTGGCTCTGACCTCTCATACTGATTCTGGCTCTGACCTCTTATACTGACTCTGGCTCTGACCTCTTAGTCTGATTCTGGCTCTGACCTCTCATACTGATTCTGGCTCTGATCTCTCATACTGATTCTGGCTCTGACCTCTTAGTCTGATTCTGGCTCTGACCTCTCAGTCTGATTCTGGCTCTGACCTCTCATACTGCTTCTGGCTCTTATCTCTCACACTGATTATGGCTCTGACCTCTCATACTGCTTCTGGGTCTGACCTCTCAGTCTGATTCCGGCTCTGACCTCTCATATTGATTCTGGCTCTGACCTCTCATACTGATTCTGGCTCTGACCTCTCATACTGATTCTGGCTCTGACCTCTTATACTGATTCTGGCTCTGATCTCTCATACTGATTCTGGCTCTGAACTCTTAGTCTGATTCTGGCTCTGACCTCTCAGTCTTATTCTGGCTCTGATCTCTCATACTGATTCTGGCTCTGATCTCTCAGACTGATTCCGGCTCTGACCTCTCAGTATGATTCCGGCTCTGACCTCGCAGTCTGATTTCGGCTCTGACCTCTCAGTCTGACTCTGGCTCTGGTCTCTGATACTGATTCTGGCTCTGACCTCTCATACTAATTCTTGTTCTGATCTCTTAGACTGATTCTGACTCTGACCTCTTATACTGATTCTGGTTCTGATCTCTCATACTTATTCTGGCTCTGACTTCTTAGTCTGATTCTGGCTCTGACCTCTCATACTGATTCTGGCTCTGATCTCTCATACTGATTCTGGCTCTGATCTCTCAGACTGATTCCGGCTCTGACCTCTCAGTATGATTCCGGCTCTGACCTCGCAGTCTGATTCTGGCTCTGACCTTTCAGTCTGATTCTGGCTCTGATCTCTCATACTGATTCTGGCTCTGATCTCTCATACTGATTCTGGCTCTGACCTCTTATATTGATTCTGGCTCTGATCTCTCATACTTATTCTGGCTCTGACCTCTTAGTCTGATTCTGGCTCTGACCTCTCATACTGATTCTGGCTCTGATCTCTCATACTGATTCTGGCTCTGACCTCTCAGTCTGATTCCGGCTCTTACCTCTCATATTGATTCTGGCTCTGACCTCTTATACTGATTCTGGCTCTGATCTCTCATACTGATTCTGGCTCTGACCTCTTAGTCTGATTCTGGCTCTGACCTCTCATACTGATTCTGGCTCTGACCTCTCATACTGATTCTGGCTCTGACCTCTCATACTGATTCTGGCTCTGATCTCTCATACTGATTCTGGCTCTGACCTCTTAGTCTGATTCTGGCTCTGACCTCTCAGTCTGATTCTGGCTCTGACCTCTCATACTGATTCTGGATCTGATCTCTCACACTGATTATGGCTCTGACCTCTTATACTGATTCTGGCTCTGATCTCTCATACTGATTCAGGCTCTGACCTCTTAGTCTGATTCTGGCTCTGACCTCTCAGTCTGATTCTGGCTCTGACCTCTCATACTGCTTCTGGGTCTGACCTCTCAGTCTGATTATGGCTCTGACTTCTTAGACTGATTTTGGCTCTGACCTCTCAGACTGATTCCGTCTCTGACCTCTAAGTATGATTCCGGTTTTGACCTCGCAGTCTGATTCCGGCTCTAATCTTTTAGTCTGATTCTGGCTCTGATCTCTCACACTGATTCTGGCTCTGTCCTCTTATACTGATTCTGGCTCTGACCTCTCAGTCTGATTCTGGTTCTGACCTCTCATACTGATTCTGGCTCTGATCTCTCAGTATGATTCCAGCTCTGACCTTTCAGTCTGAGTCTGGCTCTGACCTCTTATACTGATTCTGGCTCTAACCTCTCAGACTGATTCTGGCTCTGACTTCTCATCCTGATTTTGGCTCTGAACTCTCAGACTGATTCCAGCTCTGACCTTTCAGTATGATTCCGGCTCTGACCTCGCAGTCTGATTGCGGCTCTGACCTTTCAATCTGATTCTGGCTCTGACCTCTCATACTGATTCTGGCTCAGATCTCTCAGTGTGAATCCAGCTCTGACCTCTCAGTCTGACACTGGCTCTGATCTCTGATACTGTTTCTGGCTCTGACCTCTTAGTCTGATTCTGGCTCTGACCTCTTAGTCTGATTCTGGCTCTGACCTCTCATACTGATTCTGGCTCTGACCTCTCATACTGATTCTGGCTCTGACCTCTCATACTGATTCTGGCTTTGACCTCTTATACTGATTCTGGCTCTGATCTCTCATACTGATTCTGGCTTTGACCTCTTAGTCTGATTCTGGCTCTGACCTCTCAGTCTAATTCTGGCTCTGACCTCTCATACTGATTCTGGCTCTGATCTCTCATACTGATTCTGGCTCTGACCTCTTAGTCTGATTCTGGCTCTGACCTCTCAGTCTGATTCTGGCTCTGACCTCTCATACTGCTTCTGGCTCTGATCTCTCACACTGATTATGGCTCTGACCTCTCATACTGCTTCTGGGTCTGACCTCTCAGACTGATTCTGGCTCTGACTTCTTAGACTGATTTTGGCTCTGATCTCTCAGACTGATTCCGGCTCTGACCTCTCAGTATAATTCCGGCTCTGACCTCGCAGTCTGATAACGGCTCTGACCTTTCAGTCTAATTCTGGCTCTGATCTCTCATACTGATTCTGGCTCTGACCTCTCATATTGATTCTGGCTCTGACCTCTCAGTTTGATTCCAGCTCTGACCTCTCATATTGATTCTGGTTCTGACCTCTTATACTGATTCTGGATCTGATCTCTCATACTGATTCTGGCTCTGACCTCTCATTCTGATTCTGGCTCTTACCTCTCAGTCTGATTCAGGCTCTGACCTCAAATACTGATTCTGGCTCTGACCACTCAGACTGATTCCGGTTCTGACCTCTCAGTCTTATTTTGGCTCTGACCTCTCAGTCTGATTCTGGTTCTGACCTCTCATACTGATTCTGGCTCTGACCTCTCATACAGATTCTGGCTCTGATCTCTTAGTCTAATTCTGGCTCAGACCTCTCAGTCTGATTCTGGCTCTGACCTCTCACTCTGATTCGGCCTTTGACCTCTCATACTGATTCTGGCTCTGATCTCTCACACTGATTATGGCTCTGACCTCTCATACTGCTTCTGGGTCTGACCTCTCAGACTGATAATGGCTCTGACTTCTTAGACTGATTTTGGCTTTGACCTCTCAGACTGATTCCGGCTCTGACTTCTTAGACTGATTTTGGCCCTGACCTCTCAGACTGATTCCGGCTCTGACTTCTTAGACTGATTTTGGCTCTGATCTCTCATACTGATTCTGGCTCTGACCTCTTATACTGATTCTGGCTCTGACCTTTCATACTGATTCTGGCTCTGACCTCTCATACTGATTCTGGCTCTGATCTCTCAGTCTGAATCCGGATCTGACCTCTCAGTCTGATTCTGGCTCTGATCTCTCAGTTTGAATCCGGCTCTGACCTCTCATACTGCTTCTGGCTCTCACCTCTTAGACTGATTCTGGCTTTGACCTCTCAGTCTGATTCCAGCTCTGACCTCTCAGTCTGATTCTGGCTCTGACCTCTCATTCTGATTCTGGCTCTGACCTCTTATACTGATTCTGGCTCTGATCTCTCATACTGATTCAGGCTCTGACCTCTTAGTCTGATTCTGGCTCTGACCTCTCAGTCTGATTCTGGCTCTGACCTCTCATACTGATTCTGGCTCTGATCTCTTACACTGATTATGGCTCTGACCTCTCATACTGCTTCTGGGTCTGACCTCTCAGACTGATTCTGGCTCTGACTTCTTAAACTGATTCCGGCTCTGACCTCTAAGTATGATTCCGGCTCTGACCTCGCAGTCTGATTCCGGCTCTGACCTTTCAGTCTGATTCTGGCTCTGATCTCTCATACTGATTCTGGCTCTGACCTCTCATATTAATTCTGGCTCTGACCTCTCAGTCTAATTCCGGCTCTGACCTCTCATATTGATTCTGGCTCTGACCTCTTAGTCTGATTCTGGCTCTGACCTCTCATTCTGATTCTGGCTCTTACCTCTCAGTCTGATTCAGGCTCTGACCTCAAATACTGATTCTGGCTCTGACCACTCAGACTGATTCCGGTTCTGACCTCTCAGTCTTATTTTGGCTCTGACCTCTCAGTCTGATTCTGGTTCTGACTTCTCATACTGATTCTGGCTCTGACCTCTCATACAGATTCTGGCTCTGATCTCTTAGTCTAATTCTGGCTCTGATCTCTCACACTGATTATGGCTCTGACCTCTCATACTGCTTCTGGGTCTGACCTCTCAGACTGATTATGGCTCTGACTTCTTAGACTGATTTTGGCTCTGACCTCTCAGACTGATTCCGTCTCTGACCTCTCAGTATGATTCCGGCTCTGACCTCGCAGTCTGATTCCGGCTCTGACCTTTCAGTCTGATTCTGGCTCTGATCTCTCATACTGATTCTGGCTCTGATCTCTCATACTGATTCTGGCTCTGACCTCTTATACTGATTCTGGCTCTGATCTCTCATACTGATTCTGGCTCTGACCTCTTAGTCTGATTCTGGCTCTGACCTCTCATGCTGATTCTGGCTCTGATCTCTCATACTGATTCTGGCTCTGATCTCTCATACTGATTCTGGCTCTGACCTCTTATACTGATTCTGGCTCTGATCTCTCATACTTATTCTGGCTCTGACCTCTTAGTCTGATTCTGGCTCTGACCTCTCATACTGATTCTGGCTCTGACCTCTCATATTGATTCTGGCTCTGACCTCTCAGTCTGATTCCGGCTCTGACCTCTCATATTGATTCTGGCTCTGACCTCTTATACTAATTCTGGCTCTGACCTCTCATACTGATTCTGGCTCTGACCTCTCATACTGATTCTGGCTCTGACCTCTTATACTAATTCTGGCTCTGATCTCTCATACTGATTCTGGCTCTGACCTCTTAGTCTGATTCTGGCTCTGACCTCTCATACTGATTCTGGCTCTGACCTCTCATTCTGATTCTGGCTCTGACCTCTCATACTGATTCTGGCTCTGACCTCTTATACTGATTCTGGCTCTAATCTCTCATACTGATTCTGGCTCTGACCTCTTAGACTGATTCTGGCTCTGACCTCTCAGTCTGATTCTGGCTCTGACCTCTCATACTGATTCTGGCTCTGACCTCTTATACTGATTCTGGCTCTGACCTTTTAAACTGATTCTGGCTCTGATCTCTCATACTGATTCTGGCTCTGACCTCTTAGTCTGATTCTGGCTCTGACCTCTCATACTGATTCTGGCTCTGACCTCTCATACTGATTCTGGCTCTGACCTCTTATACTGATTCTGGCTCTGATCTCTCATACTGATTCTGGCTCTGACCTCTTAGTCTGATTCTGGCTCTGACCTCTCAGTCTGATTCTGGCTCTGATCTCTCATACTGATTCTGGCTCTGACCTCTCATATTAATTCTGGCTCTGACCTCTCAGTCTAATTCCGGCTCTGACCTCTCATATTGATTCTGGCTCTGACCTCTTAGTCTGATTCTGGCTCTGACCTCTCATTCTGATTCTGGCTCTTACCTCTCAGTCTGATTCAGGCTCTGACCTCAAATACTGATTCTGGCTCTGACCACTCAGACTGATTCCGGTTCTGACCTCTCAGTCTTATTTTGGCTCTGACCTCTCAGTCTGATTCTGGTTCTGACTTCTCATACTGATTCTGGCTCTGACCTCTCATACTGATTCTGGCTCTGACCTCTTATACTGATTCTGGCTCTGATCTCACATACTGATTCTGGCTCTGACCTCTTAGTCTGATTCTGGCTCTGACCTCTCATACTGATTCTGGCTCTAACCTCTCATTCTGATTCTGGCTCTGACCTCTCATACTGATTCTGGCTCTGACCTCTTATACTGATTCTGGCTCTAATCTCTCATACTGATTCTGGCTCTGACCTCTTAGGCCGGGTTCACACGGAGTTACGTGCCGCGAGATTTGGCACGTAGACGCCGCGTGACCCTTTGCGTGGCGTACACGCTCCCATTCATTTCAATGGGAGCGGGGAGCGTATGCGCCGCGCTAGTTTGCGGCCGTGCATTTATTCACGGCCGCAAACTAGCACGGCGCATACGCTCCCCGCTCCCATTGAAATGAATGGGAGCGTGTACGCCACGCAAAGGGTCACGCGGCGTCTACGTGCCAAATCTCGCGGCACGTAACTCCGTGTGAACCCGGCCTTAGACTGATTCTGGCTCTGACCTCTCAGTCTGATTCTGGCTCTGACCTCTCATACTGATTCTGGCTCTGACCTCTTATACTGATTCTGGCTCTGACCTCTTAAACTGATTCTGGCTCTGATCTCTCATACTGATTCTGGCTCTGACCTCTTAGTCTGATTCTGGCTCTGACCTCTCATACTGATTCTGGCTCTGACCTCTCATACTGATTCTGGCTCTGACCTCGTATACTGATTCTGGCTCTGATCTCTCATACTGATTCTGGCTCTGACCTCTTAGTCTGATTCTGGCTCTGACCTCTCAGTCTGATTCTGGCTCTGATCTCTCATACTGATTCTGGCTCTGATCTCTCAGACTGATTCCGGCTCTGACCTCTCAGTATGATTCCGGCTCTGACCTCGCAGTCTGATTCTGGCTCTGATCTCTCATACTGATTCTGGCTCTGATCTCTCATACTGATTCTGGCTCTGTCCTCTTATACTGATTCTGGCTCTGACCTCTTAGTCTGATTCTGGCTCTGACCTCTCATACTGATTCTGGCTCTGACCTCTCATACTGATTCTGGCTCTGACCTCTTATACTGACTCTGGCTCTGACCTCTTAGTCTGATTCTGGCTCTGACCTCTCATACTGATTCTGGCTCTGATCTCTCATACTGATTCTGGCTCTGACCTCTTAGTCTGATTCTGGCTCTGACCTCTCAGTCTGATTCTGGCTCTGACCTCTCATACTGCTTCTGGCTCTTATCTCTCACACTGATTATGGCTCTGACCTCTCATACTGCTTCTGGGTCTGACCTCTCAGTCTTATTCCGGCTCTGACCTCTCATATTGATTCTGGCTCTGACCTCTCATACTGATTCTGGCTCTGACCTCTCATACTGATTCTGGCTCTGACCTCTTATACTGATTCTGGCTCTGATCTCTCATACTGATTCTGGCTCTGAACTCTTAGTCTGATTCTGGCTCTGACCTCTCAGTCTTATTCTGGCTCTGATCTCTCATACTGATTCTGGCTCTGATCTCTCAGACTGATTCCGGCTCTGACCTCTCAGTATGATTCCGGCTCTGACCTCGCAGTCTGATTTCGGCTCTGACCTCTCAGTCTGACTCTGGCTCTGGTCTCTGATACTGATTCTGGCTCTGACCTCTCATACTAATTCTTGTTCTGATCTCTTAGACTGATTCTGACTCTGACCTCTTATACTGATTCTGGTTCTGATCTCTCATACTTATTCTGGCTCTGACCTCTTAGTCTGATTCTGGCTCTGACCTCTCATACTGATTCTGGCTCTGATCTCTCATACTGATTCTGGCTCTGATCTCTCAGACTGATTCCGGCTCTGACCTCTCAGTATGATTCCGGCTCTGACCTCGCAGTCTGATTCCGGCTCTGACCTTTCAGTCTGATTCTGGCTCTGATCTCTCATACTGATTCTGGCTCTGATCTCTCATACTGATTCTGGCTCTGACCTCTTATATTGATTCTGGCTCTGATCTCTCATACTTATTCTGGCTCTGACCTCTTAGTCTGATTCTGGCTCTGACCTCTCATACTGATTCTGGCTCTGATCTCTCATACTGATTCTGGCTCTGACCTCTCAGTCTGATTCCGGCTCTTACCTCTCATATTGATTCTGGCTCTGACCTCTTATACTGATTCTGGCTCTGATCTCTCATACTGATTCTGGCTCTGACCTCTTAGTCTGATTCTGGCTCTGACCTCTCATACTGATTCTGGCTCTGACCTCTCATACTGATTCTGGCTCTGACCTCTCATACTGATTCTGGCTCTGATCTCTCATACTGATTCTGGCTCTGACCTCTTAGTCTGATTCTGGCTCTGACCTCTCAGTCTGATTCTGGCTCTGACCTCTCATACTGATTCTGGATCTGATCTCTCACACTGATTATGGCTCTGACCTCTTATACTGATTCTGGCTCTGATCTCTCATACTGATTCAGGCTCTGACCTCTTAGTCTGATTCTGGCTCTGACCTCTCAGTCTGATTCTGGCTCTGACCTCTCATACTGCTTCTGGGTCTGACCTCTCAGTCTGATTATGGCTCTGACTTCTTAGACTGATTTTGGCTCTGACCTCTCAGACTGATTCCGTCTCTGACCTCTAAGTATGATTCCGGTTTTGACCTCGCAGTCTGATTCCGGCTCTAATCTTTTAGTCTGATTCTGGCTCTGATCTCTCACACTGATTCTGGCTCTGTCCTCTTATACTGATTCTGGCTCTGACCTCTCAGTCTGATTCTGGTTCTGACCTCTCATACTGATTCTGGCTCTGATCTCTCAGTATGATTCCAGCTCTGACCTTTCAGTCTGAGTCTGGCTCTGACCTCTTATACTGATTCTGGCTCTAACCTCTCAGACTGATTCTGGCTCTGACTTCTCATCCTGATTTTGGCTCTGAACTCTCAGACTGATTCCAGCTCTGACCTTTCAGTATGATTCCGGCTCTGACCTCGCAGTCTGATTGCGGCTCTGACCTTTCAATCTGATTCTGGCTCTGACCTCTCATACTGATTCTGGCTCAGATCTCTCAGTGTGAATCCAGCTCTGACCTCTCAGTCTGACACTGGCTCTGATCTCTGATACTGTTTCTGGCTCTGACCTCTTAGTCTGATTCTGGCTCTGACCTCTTAGTCTGATTCTGGCTCTGACCTCTCATACTGATTCTGGCTCTGACCTCTCATACTGATTCTGGCTCTGACCTCTCATACTGATTCTGGCTTTGACCTCTTATACTGATTCTGGCTCTGATCTCTCATACTGATTCTGGCTCTGACCTCTTAGTCTGATTCTGGCTCTGACCTCTCAGTCTAATTCTGGCTCTGACCTCTCATACTGATTCTGGCTCTGATCTCTCATACTGATTCTGGCTCTGACCTCTTAGTCTGATTCTGGCTCTGACCTCTCAGTCTGATTCTGGCTCTGACCTCTCATACTGCTTCTGGCTCTGATCTCTCACACTGATTATGGCTCTGACCTCTCATACTGCTTCTGGGTCTGACCTCTCAGACTGATTCTGGCTCTGACTTCTTAGACTGATTTTGGCTCTGATCTCTCAGACTGATTCCGGCTCTGACCTCTCAGTATAATTCCGGCTCTGACCTCGCAGTCTGATAACGGCTCTGACCTTTCAGTCTAATTCTGGCTCTGATCTCTCATACTGATTCTGGCTCTGACCTCTCATATTGATTCTGGCTCTGACATCTCAGTTTGATTCCAGCTCTGACCTCTCATATTGATTCTGGTTCTGACCTCTTATACTGATTCTGGATCTGATCTCTCATACTGATTCTGGCTCTGACCTCTCATTCTGATTCTGGCTCTTACCTCTCAGTCTGATTCAGGCTCTGACCTCAAATACTGATTCTGGCTCTGACCACTCAGACTGATTCCGGTTCTGACCTCTCAGTCTTATTTTGGCTCTGACCTCTCAGTCTGATTCTGGTTCTGACCTCTCATACTGATTCTGGCTCTGACCTCTCATACAGATTCTGGCTCTGATCTCTTAGTCTAATTCTGGCTCAGACCTCTCAGTCTGATTCTGGCTCTGACCTCTCACTCTGATTCGGCCTTTGACCTCTCATACTGATTCTGGGTCTGATCTCTCACACTGATTATGGCTCTGACCTCTCATACTGCTTCTGGGTCTGACCTCTCAGACTGATAATGGCTCTGACTTCTTAGACTGATTTTGGCTTTGACCTCTCAGACTGATTCCGGCTCTGACTTCTTAGACTGATTTTGGCCCTGACCTCTCAGACTGATTCCGGCTCTGACTTCTTAGACTGATTTTGGCTCTGATCTCTCATACTGATTCTGGCTCTGACCTCTTATACTGATTCTGGCTCTGACCTTTCATACTGATTCTGGCTCTGACCTCTCATACTGATTCTGGCTCTGATCTCTCAGTCTGATTCCGGATCTGACCTCTCAGTCTGATTCTGGCTCTTATCTCTCAGTTTGAATCCGGCTCTGACCTCTCATACTGCTTCTGGCTCTCACCTCTTAGACTGATTCTGGCTTTGACCTCTCAGTCTGATTCCAGCTCTGACCTCTCAGTCTGATTCTGGCTCTGACCTCTCATTCTGATTCTGGCTCTGACCTCTTATACTGATTCTGGCTCTGATCTCTCATACTGATTCAGGCTCTGACCTCTCAGTCTGATTCTGGCTCTGACCTCTCATACTGATTCTGGCTCTGATCTCTTACACTGATTATGGCTCTGACCTCTCATACTGCTTCTGGGTCTGACCTCTCAGACTGATTCTGGCTCTGACTTCTTAAACTGATTCCGGCTCTGACCTCTAAGTATGATTCCGGCTCTGACCTCGCAGTCTGATTCCGGCTCTGACCTTTCAGTCTGATTCTGGCTCTGATCTCTCATACTGATTCTGGCTCTGACCTCTCATATTAATTCTGGCTCTGACCTCTCAGTCTAATTCCGGCTCTGACCTCTCATATTGATTCTGGCTCTGACCTCTTAGTCTGATTCTGACTCTGACCTCTCATTCTGATTCTGGCTCTTACCTCTCAGTCTGATTCAGGCTCTGACCTCAAATACTGATTCTGGCTCTGACCACTCAGACTGATTCCGGTTCTGACCTCTCAGTCTTATTTTGGCTCTGACCTCTCAGTCTGATTCTGGTTCTGACTTCTCATACTGATTCTGGCTCTGACCTCTCATACAGATTCTGGCTCTGATCTCTTAGTCTAATTCTGGCTCTGATCTCTCACACTGATTATGGCTCTGACCTCTCATACTGCTTCTGGGTCTGACCTCTCAGACTGATTATGGCTCTGACTTCTTAGACTGATTTTGGCTCTGACCTCTCAGACTGATTCCGTCTCTGACCTCTCAGTATGATTCCGGCTCTGACCTCACAGTCTGATTCCGGCTCTGACCTTTCAGTCTGATTCTGGCTCTGATCTCTCATACTGATTCTGGCTCTGACCTCTTATACTGATTCTGGCTCTGATCTCTCATACTTATTCTGGCTCTGACCTCTTAGTCTGATTCTGGCTCTGACCTCTCATACTGATTCTGGCTCTGACCTCTCATATTGATTCTGGCTCTGACCTCTCAGTCTGATTCCGGCTCTGACCTCTCATATTGATTCTGGCTCTGACCTCTTATACTAATTCTGGCTCTGACCTCTCATACTGATTCTGGCTCTGACCTCTCATACTGATTCTGGCTCTGACCTCTTATACTGATTCTGGCTCTGATCTCTCATACTGATTCTGGCTCTGACCTCTTAGTCTGATTCTGGCTCTGACCTCTCATACTGATTCTGGCTCTGACCTCTCATTCTGATTCTGGCTCTGACCTCTCATACTGATTCTGGCTCTGACCTCTTATACTGATTCTGGCTCTAATCTCTCATACTGATTCTGGCTCTGACCTCTTAGACTGATTCTGGCTCTGACCTCTCAGTCTGATTCTGGCTCTGACCTCTCATACTGATTCTGGCTCTGACCTCTTATACTGATTCTGGCTCTGACCTCTTAAACTGATTCTGGCTCTGATCTCTCATACTGATTCTGGCTCTGACCTCTTAGTCTGATTCTGGCTCTGACCTCTCATACTGATTCTGGCTCTGACCTCTCATACTGATTCTGGCTCTGACCTCTTATACTGATTCTGGCTCTGATCTCTCATACTGATTCTGGCTCTGACCTCTTAGTCTGATTCTGGCTCTGACCTCTCAGTCTGATTCTGGCTCTGATCTCTCATACTGATTCTGGCTCTGATCTCTCAGACTGATTCCGGCTCTGACCTCTCAGTATGATTCCGGCTCTGACCTCGCAGTCTGATTCTGGCTCTGATCTCTCATACTGATTCTGGCTCTGATCTCTCATACTGATTCTGGCTCTGTCCTCTTATACTGATTCTGGCTCTGACCTCTTAGTCTGATTCTGGCTCTGACCTCTCATACTGATTCTGGCTCTGACCTCTCATACTTATTCTGGCTCTGACCTCTCATACTGATTCTGGCTCTGACCTCTTATACTGACTCTGGCTCTGACCTCTTAGTCTGATTCTGGCTCTGACCTCTCATACTGATTCTGGCTCTGATCTCTCATACTGATTCTGGCTCTGACCTCTTAGTCTGATTCTGGCTCTGACCTCTCAGTCTGATTCTGGCTCTGACCTCTCATACTGCTTCTGGCTCTTATCTCTCACACTGATTATGGCTCTGACCTCTCATACTGCTTCTGGGTCTGACCTCTCAGTCTGATTCCGGCTCTGACCTCTCATATTGATTCTGGCTCTGACCTCTCATACTGATTCTGGCTCTGACCTCTCATACTGATTCTGGCTCTGACCTCTTATACTGATTCTGGCTCTGATCTCTCATACTGATTCTGGCTCTGAACTCTTAGTCTGATTCTGGCTCTGACCTCTCAGTCTTATTCTGGCTCTGATCTCTCATACTGATTCTGGCTCTGATCTCTCAGACTGATTCCGGCTCTGACCTCTCAGTATGATTCCGGCTCTGACCTCGCAGTCTGATTTCGGCTCTGACCTCTCAGTCTGACTCTGGCTCTGGTCTCTGATACTGATTCTGGCTCTGACCTCTCATACTAATTCTTGTTCTGATCTCTTAGACTGATTCTGACTCTGACCTCTTATACTGATTCTGGTTCTGATCTCTCATACTTATTCTGGCTCTGACTTCTTAGTCTGATTCTGGCTCTGACCTCTCATACTGATTCTGGCTCTGATCTCTCATACTGATTCTGGCTCTGATCTCTCAGACTGATTCCGGCTCTGACCTCTCAGTATGATTCCGGCTCTGACCTCGCAGTCTGATTCTGGCTCTGACCTTTCAGTCTGATTCTGGCTCTGATCTCTCATACTGATTCTGGCTCTGATCTCTCATACTGATTCTGGCTCTGACCTCTTATATTGATTCTGGCTCTGATCTCTCATACTTATTCTGGCTCTGACCTCTTAGTCTGATTCTGGCTCTGACCTCTCATACTGATTCTGGCTCTGATCTCTCATACTGATTCTGGCTCTGACCTCTCAGTCTGATTCCGGCTCTTACCTCTCATATTGATTCTGGCTCTGACCTCTTATACTGATTCTGGCTCTGATCTCTCATACTGATTCTGGCTCTGACCTCTTAGTCTGATTCTGGCTCTGACCTCTCATACTGATTCTGGCTCTGACCTCTCATACTGATTCTGGCTCTGACCTCTCATACTGATTCTGGCTCTGATCTCTCATACTGATTCTGGCTCTGACCTCTTAGTCTGATTCTGGCTCTGACCTCTCAGTCTGATTCTGGCTCTGACCTCTCATACTGATTCTGGATCTGATCTCTCACACTGATTATGGCTCTGACCTCTTATACTGATTCTGGCTCTGATCTCTCATACTGATTCAGGCTCTGACCTCTTAGTCTGATTCTGGCTCTGACCTCTCAGTCTGATTCTGGCTCTGACCTCTCATACTGCTTCTGGGTCTGACCTCTCAGTCTGATTATGGCTCTGACTTCTTAGACTGATTTTGGCTCTGACCTCTCAGACTGATTCCGTCTCTGACCTCTAAGTATGATTCCGGTTTTGACCTCGCAGTCTGATTCCGGCTCTAATCTTTTAGTCTGATTCTGGCTCTGATCTCTCACACTGATTCTGGCTCTGTCCTCTTATACTGATTCTGGCTCTGACCTCTCAGTCTGATTCTGGTTCTGACCTCTCATACTGATTCTGGCTCTGATCTCTCAGTATGATTCCAGCTCTGACCTTTCAGTCTGAGTCTGGCTCTGACCTCTTATACTGATTCTGGCTCTAACCTCTCAGACTGATTCTGGCTCTGACTTCTCATCCTGATTTTGGCTCTGAACTCTCAGACTGATTCCAGCTCTGACCTTTCAGTATGATTCCGGCTCTGACCTCGCAGTCTGATTGCGGCTCTGACCTTTCAATCTGATTCTGGCTCTGACCTCTCATACTGATTCTGGCTCAGATCTCTCAGTGTGAATCCAGCTCTGACCTCTCAGTCTGACACTGGCTCTGATCTCTGATACTGTTTCTGGCTCTGACCTCTTAGTCTGATTCTGGCTCTGACCTCTTAGTCTGATTCTGGCTCTGACCTCTCATACTGATTCTGGCTCTGACCTCTCATACTGATTCTGGCTCTGACCTCTCATACTGATTCTGGCTTTGACCTCTTATACTGATTCTGGCTCTGATCTCTCATACTGATTCTGGCTTTGACCTCTTAGTCTGATTCTGGCTCTGACCTCTCAGTCTAATTCTGGCTCTGACCTCTCATACTGATTCTGGCTCTGATCTCTCATACTGATTCTGGCTCTGACCTCTTAGTCTGATTCTGGCTCTGACCTCTCAGTCTGATTCTGGCTCTGACCTCTCATACTGCTTCTGGCTCTGATCTCTCACACTGATTATGGCTCTGACCTCTCATACTGCTTCTGGGTCTGACCTCTCAGACTGATTCTGGCTCTGACTTCTTAGACTGATTTTGGCTCTGATCTCTCAGACTGATTCCGGCTCTGACCTCTCAGTATAATTCCGGCTCTGACCTCGCAGTCTGATAACGGCTCTGACCTTTCAGTCTAATTCTGGCTCTGATCTCTCATACTGATTCTGGCTCTGACCTCTCATATTGATTCTGGCTCTGACCTCTCAGTTTGATTCCAGCTCTGACCTCTCATATTGATTCTGGTTCTGACCTCTTATACTGATTCTGGATCTGATCTCTCATACTGATTCTGGCTCTGACCTCTCATTCTGATTCTGGCTCTTACCTCTCAGTCTGATTCAGGCTCTGACCTCAAATACTGATTCTGGCTCTGACCACTCAGACTGATTCCGGTTCTGACCTCTCAGTCTTATTTTGGCTCTGACCTCTCAGTCTGATTCTGGTTCTGACCTCTCATACTGATTCTGGCTCTGACCTCTCATACAGATTCTGGCTCTGATCTCTTAGTCTAATTCTGGCTCAGACCTCTCAGTCTGATTCTGGCTCTGACCTCTCACTCTGATTCGGCCTTTGACCTCTCATACTGATTCTGGCTCTGATCTCTCACACTGATTATGGCTCTGACCTCTCATACTGCTTCTGGGTCTGACCTCTCAGACTGATAATGGCTCTGACTTCTTAGACTGATTTTGGCTTTGACCTCTCAGACTGATTCCGGCTCTGACTTCTTAGACTGATTTTGGCCCTGACCTCTCAGACTGATTCCGGCTCTGACTTCTTAGACTGATTTTGGCTCTGATCTCTCATACTGATTCTGGCTCTGACCTCTTATACTGATTCTGGCTCTGACCTTTCATACTGATTCTGGCTCTGACCTCTCATACTGATTCTGGCTCTGATCTCTCAGTCTGATTCCGGATCTGACCTCTCAGTCTGATTCTGGCTCTGATCTCTCAGTTTGAATCCGGCTCTGACCTCTCATACTGCTTCTGGCTCTCACCTCTTAGACTGATTCTGGCTTTGACCTCTCAGTCTGATTCCAGCTCTGACCTCTCAGTCTGATTCTGGCTCTGACCTCTCATTCTGATTCTGGCTCTGACCTCTTATACTGATTCTGGCTCTGATCTCTCATACTGATTCAGGCTCTGACCTCTCAGTCTGATTCTGGCTCTGACCTCTCATACTGATTCTGGCTCTGATCTCTTACACTGATTATGGCTCTGACCTCTCATACTGCTTCTGGGTCTGACCTCTCAGACTGATTCTGGCTCTGACTTCTTAAACTGATTCCGGCTCTGACCTCTAAGTATGATTCCGGCTCTGACCTCGCAGTCTGATTCCGGCACTGACCTTTCAGTCTGATTCTGGCTCTGATCTCTCATACTGATTCTGGCTCTGACCTCTCATATTAATTCTGGCTCTGACCTCTCAGTCTAATTCCGGCTCTGACCTCTCATATTGATTCTGGCTCTGACCTCTTAGTCTGATTCTGGCTCTGACCTCTCATTCTGATTCTGGCTCTTACCTCTCAGTCTGATTCAGGCTCTGACCTCAAATACTGATTCTGGCTCTGACCACTCAGACTGATTCCGGTTCTGACCTCTCAGTCTTATTTTGGCTCTGACCTCTCAGTCTGATTCTGGTTCTGACTTCTCATACTGATTCTGGCTCTGACCTCTCATACAGATTCTGGCTCTGATCTCTTAGTCTAATTCTGGCTCTGATCTCTCACACTGATTATGGCTCTGACCTCTCATACTGCTTCTGGGTCTGACCTCTCAGACTGATTATGGCTCTGACTTCTTAGACTGATTTTGGCTCTGACCTCTCAGACTGATTCCGTCTCTGACCTCTCAGTATGATTCCGGCTCTGACCTCGCAGTCTGATTCCGGCTCTGACCTTTCAGTCTGATTCTGGCTCTGATCTCTCATACTGATTCTGGCTCTGACCTCTTATACTGATTCTGGCTCTGATCTCTCATACTTATTCTGGCTCTGACCTCTTAGTCTGATTCTGGCTCTGACCTCTCATACTGATTCTGGCTCTGACCTCTCATATTGATTCTGGCTCTGACCTCTCAGTCTGATTCCGGCTCTGACCTCTCATATTGATTCTGGCTCTGACCTCTTATACTAATTCTGGCTCTGACCTCTCATACTGATTCTGGCTCTGACCTCTCATACTGATTCTGGCTCTGACCTCTTATACTGATTCTGGCTCTGATCTCTCATACTGATTCTGGCTCTGACCTCTTAGTCTGATTCTGGCTCTGACCTCTCATACTGATTCTGGCTCTGACCTCTCATTCTGATTCTGGCTCTGACCTCTCATACTGATTCTGGCTCTGACCTCTTATACTGATTCTGGCTCTAATCTCTCATACTGATTCTGGCTCTGACCTCTTAGACTGATTCTGGCTCTGACCTCTCAGTCTGATTCTGGCTCTGACCTCTCATACTGATTCTGGCTCTGACCTCTTATACTGATTCTGGCTCTGACCTCTTAAACTGATTCTGGCTCTGATCTCTCATACTGATTCTGGCTCTGACCTCTTAGTCTGATTCTGGCTCTGACCTCTCATACTGATTCTGGCTCTGACCTCTCATACTGATTCTGGCTCTGACCTCTTATACTGATTCTGGCTCTGATCTCTCATACTGATTCTGGCTCTGACCTCTTAGTCTGATTCTGGCTCTGACCTCTCAGTCTGATTCTGGCTCTGATCTCTCATACTGATTCTGGCTCTGATCTCTCAGACTGATTCCGGCTCTGACCTCTCAGTATGATTCCGGCTCTGACCTCGCAGTCTGATTCTGGCTCTGATCTCTCATACTGATTCTGGCTCTGATCTCTCATACTGATTCTGGCTCTGTCCTCTTATACTGATTCTGGCTCTGACCTCTTAGTCTGATTCTGGCTCTGACCTCTCATACTGATTCTGGCTCTGACCTCTCATACTTATTCTGGCTCTGACCTCTCATACTGATTCTGGCTCTGACCTCTTATACTGACTCTGGCTCTGACCTCTTAGTCTGATTCTGGCTCTGACCTCTCATACTGATTCTGGCTCTGATCTCTCATACTGATTCTGGCTCTGACCTCTTAGTCTGATTCTGGCTCTGACCTCTCAGTCTGATTCTGGCTCTGACCTCTCATACTGCTTCTGGCTCTTATCTCTCACACTGATTATGGCTCTGACCTCTCATACTGCTTCTGGGTCTGACCTCTCAGTCTGATTCCGGCTCTGACCTCTCATATTGATTCTGGCTCTGACCTCTCATACTGATTCTGGCTCTGACCTCTCATACTGATTCTGGCTCTGACCTCTTATACTGATTCTGGCTCTGATCTCTCATACTGATTCTGGCTCTGAACTCTTAGTCTGATTCTGGCTCTGACCTCTCAGTCTTATTCTGGCTCTGATCTCTCATACTGATTCTGGCTCTGATCTCTCAGACTGATTCCGGCTCTGACCTCTCAGTATGATTCCGGCTCTGACCTCGCAGTCTGATTTCGGCTCTGACCTCTCAGTCTGACTCTGGCTCTGGTCTCTGATACTGATTCTGGCTCTGACCTCTCATACTAATTCTTGTTCTGATCTCTTAGACTGATTCTGACTCTGACCTCTTATACTGATTCTGGTTCTGATCTCTCATACTTATTCTGGCTCTGACTTCTTAGTCTGATTCTGGCTCTGACCTCTCATACTGATTCTGGCTCTGATCTCTCATACTGATTCTGGCTCTGATCTCTCAGACTGATTCCGGCTCTGACCTCTCAGTATGATTCCGGCTCTGACCTCGCAGTCTGATTCTGGCTCTGACCTTTCAGTCTGATTCTGGCTCTGATCTCTCATACTGATTCTGGCTCTGATCTCTCATACTGATTCTGGCTCTGACCTCTTATATTGATTCTGGCTCTGATCTCTCATACTTATTCTGGCTCTGACCTCTTAGTCTGATTCTGGCTCTGACCTCTCATACTGATTCTGGCTCTGATCTCTCATACTGATTCTGGCTCTGACCTCTCAGTCTGATTCCGGCTCTTACCTCTCATATTGATTCTGGCTCTGACCTCTTATACTGATTCTGGCTCTGATCTCTCATACTGATTCTGGCTCTGACCTCTTAGTCTGATTCTGGCTCTGACCTCTCATACTGATTCTGGCTCTGACCTCTCATACTGATTCTGGCTCTGACCTCTCATACTGATTCTGGCTCTGATCTCTCATACTGATTCTGGCTCTGACCTCTTAGTCTGATTCTGGCTCTGACCTCTCAGTCTGATTCTGGCTCTGACCTCTCATACTGATTCTGGATCTGATCTCTCACACTGATTATGGCTCTGACCTCTTATACTGATTCTGGCTCTGATCTCTCATACTGATTCAGGCTCTGACCTCTTAGTCTGATTCTGGCTCTGACCTCTCAGTCTGATTCTGGCTCTGACCTCTCATACTGCTTCTGGGTCTGACCTCTCAGTCTGATTATGGCTCTGACTTCTTAGACTGATTTTGGCTCTGACCTCTCAGACTGATTCCGTCTCTGACCTCTAAGTATGATTCCGGTTTTGACCTCGCAGTCTGATTCCGGCTCTAATCTTTTAGTCTGATTCTGGCTCTGATCTCTCACACTGATTCTGGCTCTGTCCTCTTATACTGATTCTGGCTCTGACCTCTCAGTCTGATTCTGGTTCTGACCTCTCATACTGATTCTGGCTCTGATCTCTCAGTATGATTCCAGCTCTGACCTTTCAGTCTGAGTCTGGCTCTGACCTCTTATACTGATTCTGGCTCTAACCTCTCAGACTGATTCTGGCTCTGACTTCTCATCCTGATTTTGGCTCTGAACTCTCAGACTGATTCCAGCTCTGACCTTTCAGTATGATTCCGGCTCTGACCTCGCAGTCTGATTGCGGCTCTGACCTTTCAATCTGATTCTGGCTCTGACCTCTCATACTGATTCTGGCTCAGATCTCTCAGTGTGAATCCAGCTCTGACCTCTCAGTCTGACACTGGCTCTGATCTCTGATACTGTTTCTGGCTCTGACCTCTTAGTCTGATTCTGGCTCTGACCTCTTAGTCTGATTCTGGCTCTGACCTCTCATACTGATTCTGGCTCTGACCTCTCATACTGATTCTGGCTCTGACCTCTCATACTGATTCTGGCTTTGACCTCTTATACTGATTCTGGCTCTGATCTCTCATACTGATTCTGGCTTTGACCTCTTAGTCTGATTCTGGCTCTGACCTCTCAGTCTAATTCTGGCTCTGACCTCTCATACTGATTCTGGCTCTGATCTCTCATACTGATTCTGGCTCTGACCTCTTAGTCTGATTCTGGCTCTGACCTCTCAGTCTGATTCTGGCTCTGACCTCTCATACTGCTTCTGGCTCTGATCTCTCACACTGATTATGGCTCTGACCTCTCATACTGCTTCTGGGTCTGACCTCTCAGACTGATTCTGGCTCTGACTTCTTAGACTGATTTTGGCTCTGATCTCTCAGACTGATTCCGGCTCTGACCTCTCAGTATAATTCCGGCTCTGACCTCGCAGTCTGATAACGGCTCTGACCTTTCAGTCTAATTCTGGCTCTGATCTCTCATACTGATTCTGGCTCTGACCTCTCATATTGATTCTGGCTCTGACCTCTCAGTTTGATTCCAGCTCTGACCTCTCATATTGATTCTGGTTCTGACCTCTTATACTGATTCTGGATCTGATCTCTCATACTGATTCTGGCTCTGACCTCTCATTCTGATTCTGGCTCTTACCTCTCAGTCTGATTCAGGCTCTGACCTCAAATACTGATTCTGGCTCTGACCACTCAGACTGATTCCGGTTCTGACCTCTCAGTCTTATTTTGGCTCTGACCTCTCAGTCTGATTCTGGTTCTGACCTCTCATACTGATTCTGGCTCTGACCTCTCATACAGATTCTGGCTCTGATCTCTTAGTCTAATTCTGGCTCAGACCTCTCAGTCTGATTCTGGCTCTGACCTCTCACTCTGATTCGGCCTTTGACCTCTCATACTGATTCTGGCTCTGATCTCTCACACTGATTATGGCTCTGACCTCTCATACTGCTTCTGGGTCTGACCTCTCAGACTGATAATGGCTCTGACTTCTTAGACTGATTTTGGCTTTGACCTCTCAGACTGATTCCGGCTCTGACTTCTTAGACTGATTTTGGCCCTGACCTCTCAGACTGATTCCGGCTCTGACTTCTTAGACTGATTTTGGCTCTGATCTCTCATACTGATTCTGGCTCTGACCTCTTATACTGATTCTGGCTCTGACCTTTCATACTGATTCTGGCTCTGACCTCTCATACTGATTCTGGCTCTGATCTCTCAGTCTGATTCCGGATCTGACCTCTCAGTCTGATTCTGGCTCTGATCTCTCAGTTTGAATCCGGCTCTGACCTCTCATACTGCTTCTGGCTCTCACCTCTTAGACTGATTCTGGCTTTGACCTCTCAGTCTGATTCCAGCTCTGACCTCTCAGTCTGATTCTGGCTCTGACCTCTCATTCTGATTCTGGCTCTGACCTCTTATACTGATTCTGGCTCTGATCTCTCATACTGATTCAGGCTCTGACCTCTCAGTCTGATTCTGGCTCTGACCTCTCATACTGATTCTGGCTCTGATCTCTTACACTGATTATGGCTCTGACCTCTCATACTGCTTCTGGGTCTGACCTCTCAGACTGATTCTGGCTCTGACTTCTTAAACTGATTCCGGCTCTGACCTCTAAGTATGATTCCGGCTCTGACCTCGCAGTCTGATTCCGGCACTGACCTTTCAGTCTGATTCTGGCTCTGATCTCTCATACTGATTCTGGCTCTGACCTCTCATATTAATTCTGGCTCTGACCTCTCAGTCTAATTCCGGCTCTGACCTCTCATATTGATTCTGGCTCTGACCTCTTAGTCTGATTCTGGCTCTGACCTCTCATTCTGATTCTGGCTCTTACCTCTCAGTCTGATTCAGGCTCTGACCTCAAATACTGATTCTGGCTCTGACCACTCAGACTGATTCCGGTTCTGACCTCTCAGTCTTATTTTGGCTCTGACCTCTCAGTCTGATTCTGGTTCTGACTTCTCATACTGATTCTGGCTCTGACCTCTCATACAGATTCTGGCTCTGATCTCTTAGTCTAATTCTGGCTCTGATCTCTCACACTGATTATGGCTCTGACCTCTCATACTGCTTCTGGGTCTGACCTCTCAGACTGATTATGGCTCTGACTTCTTAGACTGATTTTGGCTCTGACCTCTCAGACTGATTCCGTCTCTGACCTCTCAGTATGATTCCGGCTCTGACCTCGCAGTCTGATTCCGGCTCTGACCTTTCAGTCTGATTCTGGCTCTGATCTCTCATACTGATTCTGGCTCTGACCTCTTATACTGATTCTGGCTCTGATCTCTCATACTTATTCTGGCTCTGACCTCTTAGTCTGATTCTGGCTCTGACCTCTCATACTGATTCTGGCTCTGACCTCTCATATTGATTCTGGCTCTGACCTCTCAGTCTGATTCCGGCTCTGACCTCTCATATTGATTCTGGCTCTGACCTCTTATACTAATTCTGGCTCTGACCTCTCATACTGATTCTGGCTCTGACCTCTCATACTGATTCTGGCTCTGACCTCTTATACTGATTCTGGCTCTGATCTCTCATACTGATTCTGGCTCTGACCTCTTAGTCTGATTCTGGCTCTGACCTCTCATACTGATTCTGGCTCTGACCTCTCATTCTGATTCTGGCTCTGACCTCTCATACTGATTCTGGCTCTGACCTCTTATACTGATTCTGGCTCTAATCTCTCATACTGATTCTGGCTCTGACCTCTTAGACTGATTCTGGCTCTGACCTCTCAGTCTGATTCTGGCTCTGACCTCTCATACTGATTCTGGCTCTGACCTCTTATACTGATTCTGGCTCTGACCTCTTAAACTGATTCTGGCTCTGATCTCTCATACTGATTCTGGCTCTGACCTCTTAGTCTGATTCTGGCTCTGACCTCTCATACTGATTCTGGCTCTGACCTCTCATACTGATTCTGGCTCTGACCTCTTATACTGATTCTGGCTCTGATCTCTCATACTGATTCTGGCTCTGACCTCTTAGTCTGATTCTGGCTCTGACCTCTCAGTCTGATTCTGGCTCTGATCTCTCATACTGATTCTGGCTCTGATCTCTCAGACTGATTCCGGCTCTGACCTCTCAGTATGATTCCGGCTCTGACCTCGCAGTCTGATTCTGGCTCTGATCTCTCATACTGATTCTGGCTCTGATCTCTCATACTGATTCTGGCTCTGTCCTCTTATACTGATTCTGGCTCTGACCTCTTAGTCTGATTCTGGCTCTGACCTCTCATACTGATTCTGGCTCTGACCTCTCATACTTATTCTGGCTCTGACCTCTCATACTGATTCTGGCTCTGACCTCTTATACTGACTCTGGCTCTGACCTCTTAGTCTGATTCTGGCTCTGACCTCTCATACTGATTCTGGCTCTGATCTCTCATACTGATTCTGGCTCTGACCTCTTAGTCTGATTCTGGCTCTGACCTCTCAGTCTGATTCTGGCTCTGACCTCTCATACTGCTTCTGGCTCTTATCTCTCACACTGATTATGGCTCTGACCTCTCATACTGCTTCTGGGTCTGACCTCTCAGTCTGATTCCGGCTCTGACCTCTCATATTGATTCTGGCTCTGACCTCTCATACTGATTCTGGCTCTGACCTCTCATACTGATTCTGGCTCTGACCTCTTATACTGATTCTGGCTCTGATCTCTCATACTGATTCTGGCTCTGAACTCTTAGTCTGATTCTGGCTCTGACCTCTCAGTCTTATTCTGGCTCTGATCTCTCATACTGATTCTGGCTCTGATCTCTTAGACTGATTCCGGCTCTGACCTCTCAGTATGATTCCGGCTCTGACCTCGCAGTCTGATTTCGGCTCTGACCTCTCAGTCTGACTCTGGCTCTGGTCTCTGATACTGATTCTGGCTCTGACCTCTCATACTAATTCTTGTTCTGATCTCTTAGACTGATTCTGACTCTGACCTCTTATACTGATTCTGGTTCTGATCTCTCATACTTATTCTGGCTCTGACTTCTTAGTCTGATTCTGGCTCTGACCTCTCATACTGATTCTGGCTCTGATCTCTCATACTGATTCTGGCTCTGATCTCTCAGACTGATTCCGGCTCTGACCTCTCAGTATGATTCCGGCTCTGACCTCGCAGTCTGATTCCGGCTCTGACCTTTCAGTCTGATTCTGGCTCTGATCTCTCATACTGATTCTGGCTCTGATCTCTCATACTGATTCTGGCTCTGACCTCTTATATTGATTCTGGCTCTGATCTCTCATACTTATTCTGGCTCTGACCTCTTAGTCTGATTCTGGCTCTGACCTCTCATACTGATTCTGGCTCTGATCTCTCATACTGATTCTGGCTCTGACCTCTCAGTCTGATTCCGGCTCTTACCTCTCATATTGATTCTGGCTCTGACCTCTTATACTGATTCTGGCTCTGATCTCTCATACTGATTCTGGCTCTGACCTCTTAGTCTGATTCTGGCTCTGACCTCTCATACTGATTCTGGCTCTGACCTCTCATACTGATTCTGGCTCTGACCTCTCATACTGATTCTGGCTCTGATCTCTCATACTGATTCTGGCTCTGACCTCTTAGTCTGATTCTGGCTCTGACCTCTCAGTCTGATTCTGGCTCTGACCTCTCATACTGATTCTGGATCTGATCTCTCACACTGATTATGGCTCTGACCTCTTATACTGATTCTGGCTCTGATCTCTCATACTGATTCAGGCTCTGACCTCTTAGTCTGATTCTGGCTCTGACCTCTCAGTCTGATTCTGGCTCTGACCTCTCATACTGCTTCTGGGTCTGACCTCTCAGTCTGATTATGGCTCTGACTTCTTAGACTGATTTTGGCTCTGACCTCTCAGACTGATTCCGTCTCTGACCTCTAAGTATGATTCCGGTTTTGACCTCGCAGTCTGATTCCGGCTCTAATCTTTTAGTCTGATTCTGGCTCTGATCTCTCACACTGATTCTGGCTCTGTCCTCTTATACTGATTCTGGCTCTGACCTCTCAGTCTGATTCTGGTTCTGACCTCTCATACTGATTCTGGCTCTGATCTCTCAGTATGATTCCAGCTCTGACCTTTCAGTCTGAGTCTGGCTCTGACCTCTTATACTGATTCTGGCTCTAACCTCTCAGACTGATTCTGGCTCTGACTTCTCATCCTGATTTTGGCTCTGAACTCTCAGACTGATTCCAGCTCTGACCTTTCAGTATGATTCCGGCTCTGACCTCGCAGTCTGATTGCGGCTCTGACCTTTCAATCTGATTCTGGCTCTGACCTCTCATACTGATTCTGGCTCAGATCTCTCAGTGTGAATCCAGCTCTGACCTCTCAGTCTGACACTGGCTCTGATCTCTGATACTGTTTCTGGCTCTGACCTCTTAGTCTGATTCTGGCTCTGACCTCTTAGTCTGATTCTGGCTCTGACCTCTCATACTGATTCTGGCTCTGACCTCTCATACTGATTCTGGCTCTGACCTCTCATACTGATTCTGGCTTTGACCTCTTATACTGATTCTGGCTCTGATCTCTCATACTGATTCTGGCTCTGACCTCTTAGTCTGATTCTGGCTCTGACCTCTCAGTCTAATTCTGGCTCTGACCTCTCATACTGATTCTGGCTCTGATCTCTCATACTGATTCTGGCTCTGACCTCTTAGTCTGATTCTGGCTCTGACCTCTCAGTCTGATTCTGGCTCTGACCTCTCATACTGCTTCTGGCTCTGATCTCTCACACTGATTATGGCTCTGACCTCTCATACTGCTTCTGGGTCTGACCTCTCAGACTGATTCTGGCTCTGACTTCTTAGACTGATTTTGGCTCTGATCTCTCAGACTGATTCCGGCTCTGACCTCTCAGTATAATTCCGGCTCTGACCTCGCAGTCTGATAACGGCTCTGACCTTTCAGTCTAATTCTGGCTCTGATCTCTCATACTGATTCTGGCTCTGACCTCTCATATTGATTCTGGCTCTGACCTCTCAGTTTGATTCCAGCTCTGACCTCTCATATTGATTCTGGTTCTGACCTCTTATACTGATTCTGGATCTGATCTCTCATACTGATTCTGGCTCTGACCTCTCATTCTGATTCTGGCTCTTACCTCTCAGTCTGATTCAGGCTCTGACCTCAAATACTGATTCTGGCTCTGACCACTCAGACTGATTCCGGTTCTGACCTCTCAGTCTTATTTTGGCTCTGACCTCTCAGTCTGATTCTGGTTCTGACCTCTCATACTGATTCTGGCTCTGACCTCTCATACAGATTCTGGCTCTGATCTCTTAGTCTAATTCTGGCTCAGACCTCTCAGTCTGATTCTGGCTCTGACCTCTCACTCTGATTCGGCCTTTGACCTCTCATACTGATTCTGGCTCTGATCTCTCACACTGATTATGGCTCTGACCTCTCATACTGCTTCTGGGTCTGACCTCTCAGACTGATAATGGCTCTGACTTCTTAGACTGATTTTGGCTTTGACCTCTCAGACTGATTCCGGCTCTGACTTCTTAGACTGATTTTGGCCCTGACCTCTCAGACTGATTCCGGCTCTGACTTCTTAGACTGATTTTGGCTCTGATCTCTCATACTGATTCTGGCTCTGACCTCTTATACTGATTCTGGCTCTGACCTTTCATACTGATTCTGGCTCTGACCTCTCATACTGATTCTGGCTCTGATCTCTCAGTCTGATTCCGGATCTGACCTCTCAGTCTGATTCTGGCTCTGATCTCTCAGTTTGAATCCGGCTCTGACCTCTCATACTGCTTCTGGCTCTCACCTCTTAGACTGATTCTGGCTTTGACCTCTCAGTCTGATTCCAGCTCTGACCTCTCAGTCTGATTCTGGCTCTGACCTCTCATTCTGATTCTGGCTCTGACCTCTTATACTGATTCTGGCTCTGATCTCTCATACTGATTCAGGCTCTGACCTCTCAGTCTGATTCTGGCTCTGACCTCTCATACTGATTCTGGCTCTGATCTCTTACACTGATTATGGCTCTGACCTCTCATACTGCTTCTGGGTCTGACCTCTCAGACTGATTCTGGCTCTGACTTCTTAAACTGATTCCGGCTCTGACCTCTAAGTATGATTCCGGCTCTGACCTCGCAGTCTGATTTCGGCTCTGACCTTTCAGTCTGATTCTGGCTCTGATCTCTCATACTGATTCTGGCTCTGACCTCTCATATTAATTCTGGCTCTGACCTCTCAGTCTAATTCCGGCTCTGACCTCTCATATTGATTCTGGCTCTGACCTCTTAGTCTGATTCTGGCTCTGACCTCTCATTCTGATTCTGGCTCTTACCTCTCAGTCTGATTCAGGCTCTGACCTCAAATACTGATTCTGGCTCTGACCACTCAGACTGATTCCGGTTCTGACCTCTCAGTCTTATTTTGGCTCTGACCTCTCAGTCTGATTCTGGTTCTGACTTCTCATACTGATTCTGGCTCTGACCTCTCATACAGATTCTGGCTCTGATCTCTTAGTCTAATTCTGGCTCTGATCTCTCACACTGATTATGGCTCTGACCTCTCATACTGCTTCTGGGTCTGACCTCTCAGACTGATTATGGCTCTGACTTCTTAGACTGATTTTGGCTCTGACCTCTCAGACTGATTCCGTCTCTGACCTCTCAGTATGATTCCGGCTCTGACCTCGCAGTCTGATTCCGGCTCTGACCTTTCAGTCTGATTCTGGCTCTGATCTCTCATACTGATTCTGGCTCTGACCTCTTATACTGATTCTGGCTCTGATCTCTCATACTTATTCTGGCTCTGACCTCTTAGTCTGATTCTGGCTCTGACCTCTCATACTGATTCTGGCTCTGACCTCTCATATTGATTCTGGCTCTGACCTCTCAGTCTGATTCCGGCTCTGACCTCTCATATTGATTCTGGCTCTGACCTCTTATACTAATTCTGGCTCTGACCTCTCATACTGATTCTGGCTCTGACCTCTCATACTGATTCTGGCTCTGACCTCTTATACTGATTCTGGCTCTGATCTCTCATACTGATTCTGGCTCTGACCTCTTAGTCTGATTCTGGCTCTGACCTCTCATACTGATTCTGGCTCTGACCTCTCATTCTGATTCTGGCTCTGACCTCTCATACTGATTCTGGCTCTGACCTCTTATACTGATTCTGGCTCTAATCTCTCATACTGATTCTGGCTCTGACCTCTTAGACTGATTCTGGCTCTGACCTCTCAGTCTGATTCTGGCTCTGACCTCTCATACTGATTCTGGCTCTGACCTCTTATACTGATTCTGGCTCTGATCTCTTATACTGATTCTGGCTCTGATCTCTCATACTGATTCTGGCTCTGACCTCTTAGTCTGATTTTGGCTCTGACCTCTCAGTCTGATTCTGGCTCTGATCTCTCATACTGATTCTGGCTCTGATCTCTCAGACTGATTCCGGCTCTGACCTCTCAGTATGATTCCGGCTCTGACCTCGCAGTCTGATTCTGGCTCTGATCTCTCATACTGATTCTGGCTCTGATCTCTCATACTGATTCTGGCTCTGTCCTCTTATACTGATTCTGGCTCTGACCTCTTAGTCTGATTCTGGCTCTGACCTCTCATACTGATTCTGGCTCTGACCTCTCATACTTATTCTGGCTCTGACCTCTCATACTGATTCTGGCTCTGACCTCTTATACTGACTCTGGCTCTGACCTCTTAGTCTGATTCTGGCTCTGACCTCTCATACTGATTCTGGCTCTGATCTCTCATACTGATTCTGGCTCTGACCTCTTAGTCTGATTCTGGCTCTGACCTCTCAGTCTGATTCTGGCTCTGACCTCTCATACTGCTTCTGGCTCTTATCTCTCACACTGATTATGGCTCTGACCTCTCATACTGCTTCTGGGTCTGACCTCTCAGTCTGATTCCGGCTCTGACCTCTCATATTGATTCTGGCTCTGACCTCTCATACTGATTCTGGCTCTGACCTCTCATACTGATTCTGGCTCTGACCTCTTATACTGATTCTGGCTCTGATCTCTCATACTGATTCTGGCTCTGAACTCTTAGTCTGATTCTGGCTCTGACCTCTCAGTCTTATTCTAGCTCTGATCTCTCATACTGATTCTGGCTCTGATCTCTCAGACTGATTCCGGCTCTGACCTCTCAGTATGATTCCGGCTCTGACCTCGCAGTCTGATTTCGGCTCTGACCTCTCAGTCTGACTCTGGCTCTGGTCTCTGATACTGATTCTGGCTCTGACCTCTCATACTAATTCTTGTTCTGATCTCTTAGACTGATTCTGACTCTGACCTCTTATACTGATTCTGGTTCTGATCTCTCATACTTATTCTGGCTCTGACCTCTTAGTCTGATTCTGGCTCTGACCTCTCATACTGATTCTGGCTCTGATCTCTCATACTGATTCTGGCTCTGATCTCTCATACTTATTCCGGCTCTGACCTCTTAGTCTGATTCTGGCTCTGACCTCTCATACTGATTCTGGCTCTGATCTCTCATACTGATTCTGGCTCTGACCTCTCAGTCTGATTCCGGCTCTTACCTCTCATATTGATTCTGGCTCTGACCTCTTATACTGATTCTGGCTCTGATCTCTCATACTGATTCTGGCTCTGACCTCTTAGTCTGATTCTGGCTCTGACCTCTCATACTGATTCTGGCTCTGACCTCTCATACTGATTCTGGCTCTGACCTCTCATACTGATTCTGGCTCTGATCTCTCATACTGATTCTGGCTCTGACCTCTTAGTCTGATTCTGGCTCTGACCTCTCAGTCTGATTCTGGCTCTGACCTCTCATACTGATTCTGGATCTGATCTCTCACACTGATTATGGCTCTGACCTCTTATACTGATTCTGGCTCTGATCTCTCATACTGATTCAGGCTCTGACCTCTTAGTCTGATTCTGGCTCTGACCTCTCAGTCTGATTCTGGCTCTGACCTCTCATACTGCTTCTGGGTCTGACCTCTCAGTCTGATTATGGCTCTGACTTCTTAGACTGATTTTGGCTCTGACCTCTCAGACTGATTCCGTCTCTGACCTCTAAGTATGATTCCGGTTTTGACCTCGCAGTCTGATTCCGGCTCTAATCTTTTAGTCTGATTCTGGCTCTGATCTCTCACACTGATTCTGGCTCTGTCCTCTTATACTGATTCTGGCTCTGACCTCTCAGTCTGATTCTGGTTCTGACCTCTCATACTGATTCTGGCTCTGATCTCTCAGTATGATTCCAGCTCTGACCTTTCAGTCTGAGTCTGGCTCTGACCTCTTATACTGATTCTGGCTCTAACCTCTCAGACTGATTCTGGCTCTGACTTCTCATCCTGATTTTGGCTCTGAACTCTCAGACTGATTCCAGCTCTGACCTTTCAGTATGATTCCGGCTCTGACCTCGCAGTCTGATTGCGGCTCTGACCTTTCAATCTGATTCTGGCTCTGACCTCTCATACTGATTCTGGCTCAGATCTCTCAGTGTGAATCCAGCTCTGACCTCTCAGTCTGACACTGGCTCTGATCTCTGATACTGTTTCTGGCTCTGACCTCTTAGTCTGATTCTGGCTCTGACCTCTTAGTCTGATTCTGGCTCTGACCTCTCATACTGATTCTGGCTCTGACCTCTCATACTGATTCTGGCTCTGACCTCTCATACTGATTCTGGCTTTGACCTCTTATACTGATTCTGGCTCTGATCTCTCATACTGATTCTGGCTCTGACCTCTTAGTCTGATTCTGGCTCTGACCTCTCAGTCTAATTCTGGCTCTGACCTCTCATACTGATTCTGGCTCTGATCTCTCATACTGATTCTGGCTCTGACCTCTTAGTCTGATTCTGGCTCTGACCTCTCAGTCTGATTCTGGCTCTGACCTCTCATACTGCTTCTGGCTCTGATCTCTCACACTGATTATGGCTCTGACCTCTCATACTGCTTCTGGGTCTGACCTCTCAGACTGATTCTGGCTCTGACTTCTTAGACTGATTTTGGCTCTGATCTCTCAGACTGATTCCGGCTCTGACCTCTCAGTATAATTCCGGCTCTGACCTCGCAGTCTGATAACGGCTCTGACCTTTCAGTCTAATTCTGGCTCTGATCTCTCATACTGATTCTGGCTCTGACCTCTCATATTGATTCTGGCTCTGACCTCTCAGTTTGATTCCAGCTCTGACCTCTCATATTGATTCTGGTTCTGACCTCTTATACTGATTCTGGATCTGATCTCTCATACTGATTCTGGCTCTGACCTCTCATTCTGATTCTGGCTCTTACCTCTCAGTCTGATTCAGGCTCTGACCTCAAATACTGATTCTGGCTCTGACCACTCAGACTGATTCCGGTTCTGACCTCTCAGTCTTATTTTGGCTCTGACCTCTCAGTCTGATTCTGGTTCTGACCTCTCATACTGATTCTGGCTCTGACCTCTCATACAGATTCTGGCTCTGATCTCTTAGTCTAATTCTGGCTCAGACCTCTCAGTCTGATTCTGGCTCTGACCTCTCACTCTGATTCGGCCTTTGACCTCTCATACTGATTCTGGCTCTGATCTCTCACACTGATTATGGCTCTGACCTCTCATACTGCTTCTGGGTCTGACCTCTCAGACTGATAATGGCTCTGACTTCTTAGACTGATTTTGGCTTTGACCTCTCAGACTGATTCCGGCTCTGACTTCTTAGACTGATTTTGGCCCTGACCTCTCAGACTGATTCCGGCTCTGACTTCTTAGACTGATTTTGGCTCTGATCTCTCATACTGATTCTGGCTCTGACCTCTTATACTGATTCTGGCTCTGACCTTTCATACTGATTCTGGCTCTGACCTCTCATACTGATTCTGGCTCTGATCTCTCAGTCTGATTCCGGATCTGACCTCTCAGTCTGATTCTGGCTCTGATCTCTCAGTTTGAATCCGGCTCTGACCTCTCATACTGCTTCTGGCTCTCACCTCTTAGACTGATTCTGGCTTTGACCTCTCAGTCTGATTCCAGCTCTGACCTCTCAGTCTGATTCTGGCTCTGACCTCTCATTCTGATTCTGGCTCTGACCTCTTATACTGATTCTGGCTCTGATCTCTCATACTGATTCAGGCTCTGACCTCTCAGTCTGATTCTGGCTCTGACCTCTCATACTGATTCTGGCTCTGATCTCTTACACTGATTATGGCTCTGACCTCTCATACTGCTTCTGGGTCTGACCTCTCAGACTGATTCTGGCTCTGACTTCTTAAACTGATTCCGGCTCTGACCTCTAAGTATGATTCCGGCTCTGACCTCGCAGTCTGATTCCGGCACTGACCTTTCAGTCTGATTCTGGCTCTGATCTCTCATACTGATTCTGGCTCTGACCTCTCATATTAATTCTGGCTCTGACCTCTCAGTCTAATTCCGGCTCTGACCTCTCATATTGATTCTGGCTCTGACCTCTTAGTCTGATTCTGGCTCTGACCTCTCATTCTGATTCTGGCTCTTACCTCTCAGTCTGATTCAGGCTCTGACCTCAAATACTGATTCTGGCTCTGACCACTCAGACTGATTCCGGTTCTGACCTCTCAGTCTTATTTTGGCTCTGACCTCTCAGTCTGATTCTGGTTCTGACTTCTCATACTGATTCTGGCTCTGACCTCTCATACAGATTCTGGCTCTGATCTCTTAGTCTAATTCTGGCTCTGATCTCTCACACTGATTATGGCTCTGACCTCTCATACTGCTTCTGGGTCTGACCTCTCAGACTGATTATGGCTCTGACTTCTTAGACTGATTTTGGCTCTGACCTCTCAGACTGATTCCGTCTCTGACCTCTCAGTATGATTCCGGCTCTGACCTCGCAGTCTGATTCCGGCTCTGACCTTTCAGTCTGATTCTGGCTCTGATCTCTCATACTGATTCTGGCTCTGACCTCTTATACTGATTCTGGCTCTGATCTCTCATACTTATTCTGGCTCTGACCTCTTAGTCTGATTCTGGCTCTGACCTCTCATACTGATTCTGGCTCTGACCTCTCATATTGATTCTGGCTCTGACCTCTCAGTCTGATTCCGGCTCTGACCTCTCATATTGATTCTGGCTCTGACCTCTTATACTAATTCTGGCTCTGACCTCTCATACTGATTCTGGCTCTGACCTCTCATACTGATTCTGGCTCTGACCTCTTATACTGATTCTGGCTCTGATCTCTCATACTGATTCTGGCTCTGACCTCTTAGTCTGATTCTGGCTCTGACCTCTCATACTGATTCTGGCTCTGACCTCTCATTCTGATTCTGGCTCTGACCTCTCATACTGATTCTGGCTCTGACCTCTTATACTGATTCTGGCTCTAATCTCTCATACTGATTCTGGCTCTGACCTCTTAGACTGATTCTGGCTCTGACCTCTCAGTCTGATTCTGGCTCTGACCTCTCATACTGATTCTGGCTCTGACCTCTTATACTGATTCTGGCTCTGACCTCTTAAACTGATTCTGGCTCTGATCTCTCATACTGATTCTGGCTCTGACCTCTTAGTCTGATTCTGGCTCTGACCTCTCATACTGATTCTGGCTCTGACCTCTCATACTGATTCTGGCTCTGACCTCTTATACTGATTCTGGCTCTGATCTCTCATACTGATTCTGGCTCTGATCTCTCATACTGATTCTGGCTCTGTCCTCTTATACTGATTCTGGCTCTGACCTCTTAGTCTGATTCTGGCTCTGACCTCTCATACTGATTCTGGCTCTGACCTCTCATACTTATTCTGGCTCTGACCTCTCATACTGATTCTGGCTCTGACCTCTTATACTGACTCTGGCTATGACCTCTTAGTCTGATTCTGGCTCTGACCTCTCATACTGATTCTGGCTCTGATCTCTCATACTGATTCTGGCTCTGACCTCTTAGTCTGATTCTGGCTCTGACCTCTCAGTCTGATTCTGGCTCTGACCTCTCATACTGCTTCTGGCTCTTATCTCTCACACTGATTATGGCTCTGACCTCTCATACTGCTTCTGGGTCTGACCTCTCAGTCTGATTCCGGCTCTGACCTCTCATATTGATTCTGGCTCTGACCTCTCATACTGATTCTGGCTCTGACCTCTCATACTGATTCTGGCTCTGACCTCTTATACTGATTCTGGCTCTGATCTCTCATACTGATTCTGGCTCTGAACTCTTAGTCTGATTCTGGCTCTGACCTCTCAGTCTTATTCTGGCTCTGATCTCTCATACTGATTCTGGCTCTGATCTCTTAGACTGATTCCGGCTCTGACCTCTCAGTATGATTCCGGCTCTGACCTCGCAGTCTGATTTCGGCTCTGACCTCTCAGTCTGACTCTGGCTCTGGTCTCTGATACTGATTCTGGCTCTGACCTCTCATACTAATTCTTGTTCTGATCTCTTAGACTGATTCTGACTCTGACCTCTTATACTGATTCTGGTTCTGATCTCTCATACTTATTCTGGCTCTGACTTCTTAGTCTGATTCTGGCTCTGACCTCTCATACTGATTCTGGCTCTGATCTCTCATACTGATTCTGGCTCTGATCTCTCAGACTGATTCCGGCTCTGACCTCTCAGTATGATTCCGGCTCTGACCTCGCAGTCTGATTCCGGCTCTGACCTTTCAGTCTGATTCTGGCTCTGATCTCTCATACTGATTCTGGCTCTGATCTCTCATACTGATTCTGGCTCTGACCTCTTATATTGATTCTGGCTCTGATCTCTCATACTTATTCTGGCTCTGACCTCTTAGTCTGATTCTGGCTCTGACCTCTCATACTGATTCTGGCTCTGATCTCTCATACTGATTCTGGCTCTGACCTCTCAGTCTGATTCCGGCTCTTACCTCTCATATTGATTCTGGCTCTGACCTCTTATACTGATTCTGGCTCTGATCTCTCATACTGATTCTGGCTCTGACCTCTTAGTCTGATTCTGGCTCTGACCTCTCATACTGATTCTGGCTCTGACCTCTCATACTGATTCTGGCTCTGACCTCTCATACTGATTCTGGCTCTGATCTCTCATACTGATTCTGGCTCTGACCTCTTAGTCTGATTCTGGCTCTGACCTCTCAGTCTGATTCTGGCTCTGACCTCTCATACTGATTCTGGATCTGATCTCTCACACTGATTATGGCTCTGACCTCTTATACTGATTCTGGCTCTGATCTCTCATACTGATTCAGGCTCTGACCTCTTAGTCTGATTCTGGCTCTGACCTCTCAGTCTGATTCTGGCTCTGACCTCTCATACTGCTTCTGGGTCTGACCTCTCAGTCTGATTATGGCTCTGACTTCTTAGACTGATTTTGGCTCTGACCTCTCAGACTGATTCCGTCTCTGACCTCTAAGTATGATTCCGGTTTTGACCTCGCAGTCTGATTCCGGCTCTAATCTTTTAGTCTGATTCTGGCTCTGATCTCTCACACTGATTCTGGCTCTGTCCTCTTATACTGATTCTGGCTCTGACCTCTCAGTCTGATTCTGGTTCTGACCTCTCATACTGATTCTGGCTCTGATCTCTCAGTATGATTCCAGCTCTGACCTTTCAGTCTGAGTCTGGCTCTGACCTCTTATACTGATTCTGGCTCTAACCTCTCAGACTGATTCTGGCTCTGACTTCTCATCCTGATTTTGGCTCTGAACTCTCAGACTGATTCCAGCTCTGACCTTTCAGTATGATTCCGGCTCTGACCTCGCAGTCTGATTGCGGCTCTGACCTTTCAATCTGATTCTGGCTCTGACCTCTCATACTGATTCTGGCTCAGATCTCTCAGTGTGAATCCAGCTCTGACCTCTCAGTCTGACACTGGCTCTGATCTCTGATACTGTTTCTGGCTCTGACCTCTTAGTCTGATTCTGGCTCTGACCTCTTAGTCTGATTCTGGCTCTGACCTCTCATACTGATTCTGGCTCTGACCTCTCATACTGATTCTGGCTCTGACCTCTCATACTGATTCTGGCTTTGACCTCTTATACTGATTCTGGCTCTGATCTCTCATACTGATTCTGGCTCTGACCTCTTAGTCTGATTCTGGCTCTGACCTCTCAGTCTAATTCTGGCTCTGACCTCTCATACTGATTCTGGCTCTGATCTCTCATACTGATTCTGGCTCTGACCTCTTAGTCTGATTCTGGCTCTGACCTCTCAGTCTGATTCTGGCTCTGACCTCTCATACTGCTTCTGGCTCTGATCTCTCACACTGATTATGGCTCTGACCTCTCATACTGCTTCTGGGTCTGACCTCTCAGACTGATTCTGGCTCTGACTTCTTAGACTGATTTTGGCTCTGATCTCTCAGACTGATTCCGGCTCTGACCTCTCAGTATAATTCCGGCTCTGACCTCGCAGTCTGATAACGGCTCTGACCTTTCAGTCTAATTCTGGCTCTGATCTCTCATACTGATTCTGGCTCTGACCTCTCATATTGATTCTGGCTCTGACCTCTCAGTTTGATTCCAGCTCTGACCTCTCATATTGATTCTGGTTCTGACCTCTTATACTGATTCTGGATCTGATCTCTCATACTGATTCTGGCTCTGACCTCTCATTCTGATTCTGGCTCTTACCTCTCAGTCTGATTCAGGCTCTGACCTCAAATACTGATTCTGGCTCTGACCACTCAGACTGATTCCGGTTCTGACCTCTCAGTCTTATTTTGGCTCTGACCTCTCAGTCTGATTCTGGTTCTGACCTCTCATACTGATTCTGGCTCTGACCTCTCATACAGATTCTGGCTCTGATCTCTTAGTCTAATTCTGGCTCAGACCTCTCAGTCTGATTCTGGCTCTGACCTCTCACTCTGATTCGGCCTTTGACCTCTCATACTGATTCTGGCTCTGATCTCTCACACTGATTATGGCTCTGACCTCTCATACTGCTTCTGGGTCTGACCTCTCAGACTGATAATGGCTCTGACTTCTTAGACTGATTTTGGCTTTGACCTCTCAGACTGATTCCGGCTCTGACTTCTTAGACTGATTTTGGCCCTGACCTCTCAGACTGATTCCGGCTCTGACTTCTTAGACTGATTTTGGCTCTGATCTCTCATACTGATTCTGGCTCTGACCTCTTATACTGATTCTGGCTCTGACCTTTCATACTGATTCTGGCTCTGACCTCTCATACTGATTCTGGCTCTGATCTCTCAGTCTGATTCCGGATCTGACCTCTCAGTCTGATTCTGGCTCTGATCTCTCAGTTTGAATCCGGCTCTGACCTCTCATACTGCTTCTGGCTCTCACCTCTTAGACTGATTCTGGCTTTGACCTCTCAGTCTGATTCCAGCTCTGACCTCTCAGTCTGATTCTGGCTCTGACCTCTCATTCTGATTCTGGCTCTGACCTCTTATACTGATTCTGGCTCTGATCTCTCATACTGATTCAGGCTCTGACCTCTCAGTCTGATTCTGGCTCTGACCTCTCATACTGATTCTGGCTCTGATCTCTTACACTGATTATGGCTCTGACCTCTCATACTGCTTCTGGGTCTGACCTCTCAGACTGATTCTGGCTCTGACTTCTTAAACTGATTCCGGCTCTGACCTCTAAGTATGATTCCGGCTCTGACCTCGCAGTCTGATTTCGGCTCTGACCTTTCAGTCTGATTCTGGCTCTGATCTCTCATACTGATTCTGGCTCTGACCTCTCATATTAATTCTGGCTCTGACCTCTCAGTCTAATTCCGGCTCTGACCTCTCATATTGATTCTGGCTCTGACCTCTTAGTCTGATTCTGGCTCTGACCTCTCATTCTGATTCTGGCTCTTACCTCTCAGTCTGATTCAGGCTCTGACCTCAAATACTGATTCTGGCTCTGACCACTCAGACTGATTCCGGTTCTGACCTCTCAGTCTTATTTTGGCTCTGACCTCTCAGTCTGATTCTGGTTCTGACTTCTCATACTGATTCTGGCTCTGACCTCTCATACAGATTCTGGCTCTGATCTCTTAGTCTAATTCTGGCTCTGATCTCTCACACTGATTATGGCTCTGACCTCTCATACTGCTTCTGGGTCTGACCTCTCAGACTGATTATGGCTCTGACTTCTTAGACTGATTTTGGCTCTGACCTCTCAGACTGATTCCGTCTCTGACCTCTCAGTATGATTCCGGCTCTGACCTCGCAGTCTGATTCCGGCTCTGACCTTTCAGTCTGATTCTGGCTCTGATCTCTCATACTGATTCTGGCTCTGACCTCTTATACTGATTCTGGCTCTGATCTCTCATACTTATTCTGGCTCTGACCTCTTAGTCTGATTCTGGCTCTGACCTCTCATACTGATTCTGGCTCTGACCTCTCATATTGATTCTGGCTCTGACCTCTCAGTCTGATTCCGGCTCTGACCTCTCATATTGATTCTGGCTCTGACCTCTTATACTAATTCTGGCTCTGACCTCTCATACTGATTCTGGCTCTGACCTCTCATACTGATTCTGGCTCTGACCTCTTATACTGATTCTGGCTCTGATCTCTCATACTGATTCTGGCTCTGACCTCTTAGTCTGATTCTGGCTCTGACCTCTCATACTGATTCTGGCTCTGACCTCTCATTCTGATTCTGGCTCTGACCTCTCATACTGATTCTGGCTCTGACCTCTTATACTGATTCTGGCTCTAATCTCTCATACTGATTCTGGCTCTGACCTCTTAGACTGATTCTGGCTCTGACCTCTCAGTCTGATTCTGGCTCTGACCTCTCATACTGATTCTGGCTCTGACCTCTTATACTGATTCTGGCTCTGATCTCTTATACTGATTCTGGCTCTGATCTCTCATACTGATTCTGGCTCTGACCTCTTAGTCTGATTTTGGCTCTGACCTCTCAGTCTGATTCTGGCTCTGATCTCTCATACTGATTCTGGCTCTGATCTCTCAGACTGATTCCGGCTCTGACCTCTCAGTATGATTCCGGCTCTGACCTCGCAGTCTGATTCTGGCTCTGATCTCTCATACTGATTCTGGCTCTGATCTCTCATACTGATTCTGGCTCTGTCCTCTTATACTGATTCTGGCTCTGACCTCTTAGTCTGATTCTGGCTCTGACCTCTCATACTGATTCTGGCTCTGACCTCTCATACTTATTCTGGCTCTGACCTCTCATACTGATTCTGGCTCTGACCTCTTATACTGACTCTGGCTCTGACCTCTTAGTCTGATTCTGGCTCTGACCTCTCATACTGATTCTGGCTCTGATCTCTCATACTGATTCTGGCTCTGACCTCTTAGTCTGATTCTGGCTCTGACCTCTCAGTCTGATTCTGGCTCTGACCTCTCATACTGCTTCTGGCTCTTATCTCTCACACTGATTATGGCTATGACCTCTCATACTGCTTCTGGGTCTGACCTCTCAGTCTGATTCCGGCTCTGACCTCTCATATTGATTCTGGCTCTGACCTCTCATACTGATTCTGGCTCTGACCTCTCATACTGATTCTGGCTCTGACCTCTTATACTGATTCTGGCTCTGATCTCTCATACTGATTCTGGCTCTGAACTCTTAGTCTGATTCTGGCTCTGACCTCTCAGTCTTATTCTGGCTCTGATCTCTCATACTGATTCTGGCTCTGATCTCTCAGACTGATTCCGGCTCTGACCTCTCAGTATGATTCCGGCTCTGACCTCGCAGTCTGATTTCGGCTCTGACCTCTCAGTCTGACTCTGGCTCTGGTCTCTGATACTGATTCTGGCTCTGACCTCTCATACTAATTCTTGTTCTGATCTCTTAGACTGATTCTGACTCTGACCTCTTATACTGATTCTGGTTCTGATCTCTCATACTTATTCTGGCTCTGACCTCTTAGTCTGATTCTGGCTCTGACCTCTCATACTGATTCTGGCTCTGATCTCTCATACTGATTCTGGCTCTGATCTCTCATACTTATTCCGGCTCTGACCTCTTAGTCTGATTCTGGCTCTGACCTCTCATACTGATTCTGGCTCTGATCTCTCATACTGATTCTGGCTCTGACCTCTCAGTCTGATTCCGGCTCTTACCTCTCATATTGATTCTGGCTCTGACCTCTTATACTGATTCTGGCTCTGATCTCTCATACTGATTCTGGCTCTGACCTCTTAGTCTGATTCTGGCTCTGACCTCTCATACTGATTCTGGCTCTGACCTCTCATACTGATTCTGGCTCTGACCTCTCATACTGATTCTGGCTCTGATCTCTCATACTGATTCTGGCTCTGACCTCTTAGTCTGATTCTGGCTCTGACCTCTCAGTCTGATTCTGGCTCTGACCTCTCATACTGATTCTGGATCTGATCTCTCACACTGATTATGGCTCTGACCTCTTATACTGATTCTGGCTCTGATCTCTCATACTGATTCAGGCTCTGACCTCTTAGTCTGATTCTGGCTCTGACCTCTCAGTCTGATTATGGCTCTGACCTCTCATACTGCTTCTGGGTCTGACCTCTCAGTCTGATTATGGCTCTGACTTCTTAGACTGATTTTGGCTCTGACCTCTCAGACTGATTCCGTCTCTGACCTCTAAGTATGATTCCGGTTTTGACCTCGCAGTCTGATTCCGGCTCTAATCTTTTAGTCTGATTCTGGCTCTGATCTCTCACACTGATTCTGGCTCTGTCCTCTTATACTGATTCTGGCTCTGACCTCTCAGTCTGATTCTGGTTCTGACCTCTCATACTGATTCTGGCTCTGATCTCTCAGTATGATTCCAGCTCTGACCTTTCAGTCTGAGTCTGGCTCTGACCTCTTATACTGATTCTGGCTCTAACCTCTCAGACTGATTCTGGCTCTGACTTCTCATCCTGATTTTGGCTCTGAACTCTCAGACTGATTCCAGCTCTGACCTTTCAGTATGATTCCGGCTCTGACCTCGCAGTCTGATTGCGGCTCTGACCTTTCAATCTGATTCTGGCTCTGACCTCTCATACTGATTCTGGCTCAGATCTCTCAGTGTGAATCCAGCTCTGACCTCTCAGTCTGACACTGGCTCTGATCTCTGATACTGTTTCTGGCTCTGACCTCTTAGTCTGATTCTGGCTCTGACCTCTTAGTCTGATTCTGGC